>NC_044508.1:20839297-20876797 GCF_902362185.1 Chanos chanos | reverse complement strand
AGAGTCAGTGGGGGAGGAGCTAGCAGGCAGGGCTCTGTGTACTCTGTAACACCCCCATATGAGGGCAGAGAGCCCACAAAGCTCAAAGTTTCACCACTGAATAAGTTCAGCTCACACACTCTGGCTGACACAAAGATATCTTCTTAGACCTGCCGGACGCAAAAATACATACTCAACTACATTACCAGAGATTTACAGGAGCCTCAATATGGGCGCTTGCTGCCTTGAGAAGAAAGAACAGCGTAAAATAGGGAAAGCTAACTGCTGGAGAAAGGTGAGCTGAAGTTTTGTGTCTTGTTTTTTTTCTGCTCAGGTGTCAGTTATAAAAGTTTTCATTTCATGCATGGAGAGTGTGGCATGTGATTGGTTTACTGTACTGTGACATCTTAGTGCTTTACCAAAGTGGTTTCGATCAGAGGGTTCTATTTACATGTAACTGCACTGATCGTTCATATTTACTGCCATACTTACTATTTTTGTGATGTACGGAAAAAATGAGTGGTATTAAGAAATGCACTACATATTTTACATGGTTGCTACTAGGCTGTTTTGATTATTTTTCAGATAGTCTGAGATAAATGAGTTTCTCTATAAAGTTGGGTTTTGCATTGCCCCGTAATGTAAAGTTAGGGTGTTATATAGAGCGGTTGGGTTTTGCATTGCATTCTTGGGTTTTGGGTTGTATGGTAAAGGTTTTTGTTTTGTGAATTTCCTGACACTAAAGTTGGATTTTAATTTGCTATGTGGTGGTAAAAATTCTCTCAGGCTTGTCACAGTGGTGTCTATCCTGAGCAGAGAAACACAGAAAGCCATGTGTAATGTTCTCTGAGACTGATGGACAGCTGTACAGACAGTATGCTCTGCAGTGCTCACTAACTGAATAGTCTATGTGTACAGCATTCATCACAAAACGTCTTTTAGAACTGATGTGTCCAAACCATATCAGTAACACTGGCTACAGTCTTATCAGATTGTAGCCATTTCTCCAATTACACAGTTTCAAGTTTCAAGTTTTATTTAACAGAGCACTCCATGTGCTAAGTATAATATTGAATATTGTGATGGTTCTTCCATGTTTATTTTGCTGAAAAAAGGACAAATTCTGTCCTTTTATGTGTGGAAAGTTGGCAGTTCTGAAAGTGAAAGAAAGCTTTGATTCTGACCATGCTAACGTAACTTCTCTAGTAAAGTCACTTATTACGTATGCTGTTTCCTGTTTCAAAACGACACCTACCACTGAATCATTTAGGGGAAATCGGTCACACTTAGTGCCTAGGGCTACAGTGTCTCATTGTGAACTCACACACACACACACACACACACACCACACACGCGCGCATACACGCATGCTTTTTTCAAGAAGCCCATTATGTCAGAGGTTGATTATCCTCAAACCGGTTTGTCATCCTCTAAAAGTGCGTCATGATATTTGTCAAATACTAACAAACGATTCTGATTTACTGGCATTGCAGTAATGACTTGAGCAAACATGGGACATTCCGTTAAACCCAGAAACACATGCAGGCACTGACATTCATTACAGACAACCCTTTTCCCCAGTGTTTGTGTTTGATTTTTTTTTTTTTTTAAACTTTATTCCAGAATAGCTCTCCTCCCTCAAGATGAAATTGGATAACAAAAGAAATGATGAAAGGCCGGTGGGAAAAACTCTCCTCGTGTTGTTTAGTTATTCGGTCATTTAATTCTGATACTAATATTGTTCAAGCAATATTAACAGGTCAGAAAGAAAAAAACACTCACATCAGCCTTAACCCTTGTTTTTAAAAAAATAAACAAACAAACAAAAGCCTGTCCTTCTGGGTTAGCAGGCTTTTCGCTTTCAGAAGAGAACGTATATTGTGTGATTTTTGACTGAAATCATGAAATTTCTCCAATTCTATACTGCCCACTAGTGGAGGACAGCAGTAATGCTAACAATCCTTAAGCACAGAGTAGATTGATACAGCATCACCCACCTTTGTGTATAAAGTATAAATTCCTGATGGAGGACAGAGAATGGGATTGTATGAAAAAGGCTATTGGTAGTGTTGGTACAAATAAATAGCAAAGAAAATATAAAATAAAAAACAGCCTATTGTAGTGTGTGTGTGTGTGTGTGTGTGTGTGTGTACTTGTGCAGCTATCCTTGTGAGGACCGCTCTAGACCTTGGGAGTGAGGACATTTTGGGAAAGTGAGGACATTTAGGCTGGTCCTCACTTCTTCAAAGGGCTGTTTGAGGGTTAAGACTAGGTTTTAGGGTTCAGGTTAGAATTAGGTAGGGCTGGACCTGAATATTCGACTATTCAGTTATTTGTTAGTTGGGTAGGTGTTCTGTTTTCAGTTTTGGGATTAGGATATTAAGGTTTTTGGGTTTTTATTTGCTAAATATAGGCTATCAGTAAAGATGAACTGCAAAACACATTTTGTCAGCACATTCTTGTACTATAATTATACTTGATTTCTGTTCTACTGTTTACCAGTAACATAACACATACGGTGACCAGACGTCCTGGTTTGTCAGGGATTGTCCTGATTTGTCAGGGATTGTCCCGATTTCAAGCTGGGTGTTCCGTGACCCGACAAATATCTGTGAAACACTAAAATGGCCCGGATTTCGACATTCACTACCAAATTGTCCCAGGTTTCACCACAATTAAAATAATGATAATAATAATAATAATAATAATAATAATAATAATATACTTGTTTACAGCGCTTACACAGACGTTTACCATGTTCTTCTCCCCACTCATTATTACCTGACCCAATTGAAAAACATAAACAATACACTGCTCGTCTGAATTCAACCCTGATTGTCAAGGTTGATGTTAAGACGCTTGCGTCTCTGTCTGTCATTACGCTAACAGTTAGCATCATGCCGAAGAGAAAGTTGGTCTTGACTAAAGACCTCCAGAAGGCTTACCCATTTCTTTGTGAAGTAGCCGGCAACAGAAAAGCTGCGTTCTGCACACACCACAGGAGTAAATTTTCAGTTGCGCATTGTGGAAATGCCGACATAAAAGATCACATTAATGAAAACGCCTATGGTACGTGCATAATCGCTTACATGAACATGACCTGCACTTACGTTGCTTGGAAAATAGTTGCAACTTATCCGAATACTTAAAATAAAACATAATGTGTAATGTGAGAACATCCATATTTTTTGGAGAAATGCCTGGCTGAGTCCCTCCCGAGTCATGCAAAGCAACCCCCTCCCCCACTCTTGTGATTGTGTGAGACAGTAGAGAGTTGTGATTGTGTGTGTGAGACAGTAGAGGGTTGTGATTGTGTGTGTGAGACAGTAGAGAGCTGTGATGGTGTGTGAGACAGTAGAGAGTTGTGATTGTGTGAGACAGTAGAGAGTTGTGATTGTTGTGTGTGAGACAGTAGAGGGTTGTGATTGTGTGTGTGAGACAGTAGAGGGTTGTGATTGTGTGTGTGAGACAGTAGAGAGTTGTGATTGTGTGTGAGACAGTAGAGAGTTGTGATTGTGTGAGACAGTAGAGGGTTGTGATTGTTGTGTGTGAGACAGTAGAGGGTTGTGATTGTTGTGTGTGAGACAGTAGAGGGTTGTGATTGTGTGTGTGAGACAGTAGAGGGTTGTGATTGTGTGTGAGACAGTAGAGGGTTGTGATTGTGTGTGTGAGACAGTAGAGAGTTGTGATTGTGTGTGAGACAGTAGAGAGTTGTGATTGTGTGTGAGACAGTAGAGAGTTGTGATTGTGCGTGAGACAGTAGAGGGTTGTGATTGTGTGTGTGAGACAGTAGAGGGTTGTGATTGTGTGAGACAGTAGAGGGTTGTGATTGTGTGTGAGACAGTAGAGGGTTGTGATTGTGTGTGTGAGACAGTAGAGAGTTGTGATTGTGTGAGGCAGTAGAGGGTTGTGATTGTGTGTGTGAGACAGTAGAGGGTTGTGATTGTGTGTGAGACAGTAGAGGGTTGTGATTGTGTGAGACAGTAGAGGGTTGTGATGGTGTGTGAGACAGTAGAGAGTTGTGATTGTGTGAGACAGTAGAGGGTTGTGATTGTGTGTGTGAGGCAGTAGAGGGTTGTGATTGTGTGTGAGACAGTAGAGAGTTGTGATTGTTGTGTGTGAGACAGTAGAGGGTCGTGATTGTGTGTGTGAGGCAGTAGAGGGTTGTGATTGTGTGTGTGAGACAGTAGAGAGTTGTGATTGTCTGTATGAGACAGTAGAGGGTCGTGATTGTGTGTGTGAGGCAGTAGAGGGTCGTGATTGTGTGTGTGAGGCAGTAGAGGGTTGTGATGGTGTGTGAGACAGTAGAGAGTTGTGATTGTTGTGTGTGAGACAGTAGAGGGTCGTGATTGTGTGTGTGAGACAGTAGAGGGTTGTGATTGTGTGTGAGACAGTAGAGAGTTGTGATTGTCTGTATGAGACAGTAGAGGGTCGTGATTGTGTGTGTGAGACAGTAGAGAGTTGTGATTGTGTGTGTGAGGCAGTAGAGGGTCGTGATTGTGTGTGTGAGACAGTAGAGGGTTGTGATTGTGTGTGTGAGACAGTAGAGAGTTGTGATTGTGTGTGTGAGGCAGTAGAGGGTCGTGATTGTGTGTGTGAGGCAGTAGAGGGTCGTGATTGTGTGTGTGAGGCAGTAGAGGGTTGTGATTGTGTGTGTGAGACAGTAGAGAGTTGTGATTGTGTGTGTGAGGCAGTAGAGGGTCGTGATTGTGTGTGTGAGGCAGTAGAGGGTCGTGATTGTGTGTGTGAGGCAGTAGAGGGTCGTGATTGTGTGTGTGAGGCAGTAGAGGGTTGTGATTGTGTGTGTGAGACAGTAGAGAGTTGTGATTGTGTGTGTGAGACAGTAGAGGGTTGTGATTGTGTGTGTGAGGCAGTAGAGGGTTGTGATGGTGTGTGAGACAGTAGAGGGTCGTGATTGTGTGTGTGAGACAGTAGAGGGTTGTGATTGTGTGTGTGAGACAGTAGAGAGTTGTGATTGTGTGTGTGAGGCAGTAGAGGGTCGTGATTGTGTGTGTGAGACAGTAGAGGGTTGTGATTGTGTGTGTGAGGCAGTAGAGGGTTGTGATGGTGTGTGATACAGTAGAGAGTTGTGATTGTGTGTGTGAGACAGTAGAGAGTTGTGATGGTGTGTGTGAGACAGTAGAGAGTTGTGATTGTGTGTGTGAGGCAGTAGAGGGTTGTGATGGTGTGTGAGACAGTAGAGGGTCGTGATTGTGTGTGTGAGGCAGTAGAGGGTCGTGATTGTGTGTGTGAGACAGTAGAGGGTCGTGATTGTGTGTGTGAGACAGTAGAGGGTTGTGATTGTGTGTGTGAGACAGTAGAGGGTTGTGATTGTGTGTGTGAGACAGTAGAGAGTTGTGATGGTGTGTGTGAGACAGTAGAGGGTTGTGATTGTGTGTGTGAGACAGTAGAGGGTCGTGATTGTGTGTGTGAGACAGTAGAGGGTCGTGATTGTGTGTGTGAGACAGTAGAGAGTTGTGATGGTGTGTGAGACAGTAGAGAGTTGTGATGGTGTGTGTGAGGCAGTAGAGGGTTGTGATGGTGTGTGAGACAGTAGAGAGTTGTGATTGTGTGTGTGAGGCAGTAGAGGGTCGTGATTGTGTGTGTGAGGCAGTAGAGGGTTGTGATGGTGTGTGAGACAGTAGAGAGTTGTGATGGTGTGTGTGAGGCAGTAGAGGGTCGTGATTGTGTGTGTGAGACAGTAGAGGGTTGTGATTGTGTGTGTGAGACAGTAGAGAGTTGTGATTGTGTGTGTGAGGCAGTAGAGGGTCGTGATTGTGTGTGTGAGGCAGTAGAGGGTTGTGATTGTGTGTGTGAGACAGTAGAGGGTTGTGATGGTGTGTGTGAGGCAGTAGAGGGTTGTGATTGTGTGTGTGAGGCAGTAGAGGGTCGTGATTGTGTGTGTGAGGCAGTAGAGGGTTGTGATGGTGTGTGAGACAGTAGAGGGTTGTGATTGTGTGTGTGAGACAGTAGAGGGTTGTGATTGTGTGTGTGAGACAGTAGAGAGTTGTGATGGTGTGTGAGACAGTAGAGGGTTGTGATTGTGTGTGTGAGGCAGTAGAGGGTCGTGATGGTGTGTGTGAGGCAGTAGAGGGTTGTGATTGTCTGTATGAGACAGTAGAGGGTCGTGATTGTGTGTGTGAGGCAGTAGAGGGTCGTGATTGTGTGTGTGAGGCAGTAGAGGGTTGTGATTGTCTGTATGAGACAGTAGAGGGTCGTGATTGTGTGTGTGAGGCAGTAGAGGGTTGTGATGGTGTGTGAGACAGTAGAGGGTCGTGATTGTGTGTGTGAGACAGTAGAGAGTTGTGATTGTGTGTGTGAGGCAGTAGAGGGTTGTGATTGTGTGTGTGAGGCAGTAGAGGGTCGTGATTGTGTGTGTGAGGCAGTAGAGGGTTGTGATGGTGTGTGAGACAGTAGAGAGTTGTGATTGTGTGTGTGAGACAGTAGAGGGTTGTGATTGTGTGTGTGAGGCAGTAGAGGGTTGTGATGGTGTGTGAGGCAGTAGAGGGTCGTGATTGTGTGTGTGAGACAGTAGAGAGTTGTGATGGTGTGTGTGAGGCAGTAGAGGGTCGTGATTGTGTGTGTGAGACAGTAGAGAGTTGTGATGGTGTGTGAGACAGTCGAGGGTTGTGATGGTGTGTGAGGCAGTAGAGAGTTGTGATGGTGTGTGAGACAGTAGAGAGTTGTGATGGTGTGTGAGACAGTAGAGAGTTGTGATGGTGTGTGTGAGGCAGTAGAGGGTTGTGATGGTGTGTGAGACAGTAGAGAGTTGTGATGGTGTGTGAGACAGTAGAGAGTTGTGATGGTGTGTGAGACAGTAGAGAGTTGTGATGGTGTGTGTGAGGCAGTAGAGGGTTGTGATGGTGTGTGAGACAGTAGAGAGTTGTGATGGTGTGTGTGAGGCAGTAGAGAGTTGTGATGGTGTGTGTGAGGCAGTAGAGGGTTGTGATTGTGTGTGTGAGGCAGTAGAGGGTTGTGATTGTGTGTGTGAGGCAGTAGAGGGTTGTGATGGCCATTGTGTGGGGCTGTAGCCGTGTCACACTGGGGGTTTCCCCTTTCCCTAAGCCCACTGTGGAGCAGAGTGGCGGCTGTGCTCAGGGATGAGGGAGGGGAATCTCTCAAAAACAGCAGTGCGGGTCATGTGACGCTGTTGCTATGGCGTTAGGATGATGTTGCAATTGGTGGTGCAAGGGTATGGAGAGAAAGGCAGAGGGAGGGGCAGGCTGATGTCACAGAAAACAGAGGAGAAGAGGCAATTATCCATTTCCTCTGTCCCTGTTTTTCACTGTCGCCAAAGCGCGCGTCGCGCCGAGGGTAAAAATAGTGCAGGAATTCTGACTGCGCTGCTGTGGTAGTCCTCCATATGAGTGTCCAGAGGTGATGAAGGGGCTTGAGCTGAGACAGCAGACCACAATGACAGAGACAGTGGACAACTGTCTTTTGGTCTATCCGGAGCCTAACTAATACAGTGATGTCATTTAATCTGAATTTCAAAGGAAGGCCCCTCCTAACGAGTCACACTTGAAATAGAAGTGTCTTTTGCCAAAAACAAGCCCACCTTTGGAAAAATGCAGTATGTCCAGAGAGGAGGCTGTGGAAAAGAGGGAAATTCCTCTTTCTCTTATTCTGTGCATATCTAAGCAGGAGGCTCCCCCCTCCCCATCCTTTTCTCTGTCAGATCTCATCTGCTGCATGGTGGAGCTGACAGACTAGAGAGAGGGAGAGAGAGGGAGAGAGAGACAGAGGTAGAGAGAGAGAGACAGAGGGAGAGACAGAGGGAGAGAGAGGTAGAGAGAGAGAGAGAGAGAGGGAGCGTGCTGCAGCAGTGGAGCATTGCTAATCCGGAGGAGGAAGCCCCCCTCCAGCCAGATGAGCATCCCTCTTTTTCTTCCTCCCTCCCTCCCTCCTCTGTCCATCTCCACTGTAATCCACTGGCACTTGCAGCAGCCTCCATTCGAGCGATAGCCCAGCTCTCTGGATCCTTTTGCCCAGGACTGGTGCTCCTCTCCTGGCCAGAGAGCTCACTGCATAACCCCAGGTCCCTGCACGGGCATGGAGACCGCTCCGTTCCCTCAGCACTAACCCAAGAAGAGGAGAGGAGAGAAGAAGGGAAACCGTTCATCTGCCTCTCTCTATCGGCTCTTTTTTGGAAAGGAGTGTGTTACTGCTGATCTCTCCTGTTACACGGGACACAAAATGCCTGAGGCAAACTACCTTCTGTCAGTGTCGTGGAGTTACATAAAGGTGTGTAAGGTGTTTATTGAGAGAGAGAACGTGTGTAGTCTGTGGCCAGGTCTGCTCGCCGCCTTCGGCTCTCATTTGTCTGCTTTTGGGTCTGGGTCAAATTTGTTCATTTAGCTGTATTGGTCTAGATAAAATGTGTTTATTTTGCTGGTTTGGCTCAGGGTAAACTAAGAAGCTACTGGTTTGGGTCAGGGTAAACTAAGAAGCTACTGGTTTGGGTCAGGGTAAACTAAGAAAGTACTGGTTTGGGTCAGGGTAAACTAAGAAAGTACTGGTTCTGGTCTGTGCATTTGCACTGGCTGCGCAGGAATGTGGCTGCAGTTTTGTCCTCCACACAATCCTCCATTTTGGAAATCCATTTTTTTTGTTTGTACTTATATTGTAGAAGATCGAAGTCAGATCATGTACATTTGTGTTTTTCTCATTATGTTTTATTGATATGTTATTTTATTCATTCTTTTCATCTAATATGATAAGATATTGGCTCATGGCTGACGAGACTTTATTTCTGTGACATGTTTAATTTCATATTCATTTTTATCATTGTCATGGTGCTGTACTTTTCATATAGTGTGTATATGCAGACCTCACTGCGCTGGGTAATTTACTGCCGATTATGACCCTTAATGTGGAGAACTGTGCGCTTTGCCTCAGAATCAGAGACACACACACAGCACAAACAGAACATGCACATGGATTCTGCATGGCTTCTGTCCGATTCTGTGTGGAGATAGGGCTTAGGCTTGATATTCTTTTTTGTGTTTGGGAAGAAATGTGAGATTTCTCTGAAATTCGGCCTGGGTGGACGGTGGGAGGGTGACCTGAGTGAAGGCGATTACTGAGTGCAGTGAAAATGGCAGGGTTGGCTGAGGTTGTGCATCCCCTTCACTGCGGCAGGTCTGGACTGGACATTAATCTCTCTCTTTCTCTCGTTCCAGTTTAAAAGAATGTTGAACCGGGAGCTCACACACCTTTCAGAGATGAGTCGTTCTGGAAACCAGGTTTCAGAGTTCATCTCCAACACCTTCTTAGGTAATTACGCACACACACACGCACGCACATGCACACGCACACACACACACACATACACACACACACAGACACACACTTAGGGAGAATAGAAAGTTCTGGAAGGAGCAGACGCTGCTGCTTGGAGGAAGAATGGAAGGGAGATGAAGACACCAGTTGATAGATGGACATGTCAACAGTTACATAAGGAAAAGCTGAATATTAGCAGCATATTTCACAAACAGCTTCCAGTTATTTCTGGATTGAGAGATTTCCCCTCTGCATAAGCCCACAGAAGAGGGAAGAGAGACAGGGAAGGCAGTGGGGGCGTACAAAAGAGCAGAGAGAGAGAGAGAGACAGAACAAGTGCAGAGATGGGATTCTGCGGTAGACACATAAGTGGTGGAACCCCCCCTATGGAAGATCCTAGCTGAACCTGTGAGTCATCCTTCTGCTGGAGCTTTTCCTTTCTCTCTCTCTCTCTCTCTCTCTCACACACACACACACACACACACACACAGAGTGAATTTAATTGGGTAAGAGGAAAAATACCAGAGTGGTGCAGAGCAAGCTGGTGAGAGAGCTTTTGTTTCTGTGCATTCCTCCTCAGCATGTGTCTGAGCACGCTGATTCTGTGCTGGATCTCATCTTAGACACAGAGCACAGAGCAGACTGGGGATGTCAGTACCTTTAAGAGAGTTAAAATGAATTGTTAATGATTTTTTTGAACAGCTCATTTTTTAAACAGCATAATTCAGATAACAGAGAGATAGACGGTTGGTTGTCAGAGCGTGGGCTCTTCTCTCCTGCAGTGGCAACGATGGCCTGAAAGGCCACAGTTTAACAGCAGCCCCACTGAGAGGGACAGGACGGTGGTGTTGAAGGGGGCGAGAGAGCACAAAGTGACAGAGAGGCAGCACGGGGGAAAAGAGAAAGAGAGCAGAAATGAAGAAAAGAGATAGAAGTCCAAAACACATGAGAACTCAATGACAATGCCTCATGCCTTCACACAGTATAGAAAATGCCATTTAGTTATAGATGGTCTATAGTTTGGTTATCCTGGATTCAAACAGGTTTACACTTGCTTTGAAAGAAATGAATTAATTAGGCTTTAGTGAGATTTTCCATGGTCTCCTTTTCAAATTGATCTGCACATCTTTATCTGTAGGCAGCCGTGAGATGACGACAGTCTCCGGTATCTGGCTCTCAGTCAGTCTGTTCACAGGGGAATTAACTGCCGTCCCCCATCTCTCTCACAGACAAACAGAATGAGGTGGAGATCCCATCCCCTGTTCCCAAAGCTCGTGAGAAGAGGAAGAAGCACCAGCTGATGACTCAGATCAGTGGGGTGAAGAAGGTGTCCCACGGACCCAGCTTGTCCAGCTGCAGCATCGCTAGGTTCGCCGTCAAAACTGACAAGGAGGACCTGCTAGCCAAGGTACACACAGATGTCTCACCTCTGGCCCTGGTGTGACTGTGATGAGAGGATTGCTGACTTGAACTTCATCTCTTTTTATGTGTTCCCTCTCCTCAGGAACTAGAAGACCTGAACAAATGGGGCCTGAATATTTTCAGTGTTTCAGAGTTCTCAAACAACAGGCCTCTCACCTGCATCATGTACGCAATCTTTCAGGTGAGTCCACTGTCTGCTGGTAAATATTCCTCCTTTTTAACTGTAGATGAGTGGTATAAGAGAAGACATTTGCAGGTCTTTTTTAACAGTAGATGAGTGGTAGAAGAGAAGACATTTGCAGGTCTTTTTTAACAGTAGATGAGTGGTAGAAGAGAAGACATTTGCAGGTCTTTTTTAACAGTAGATGAGTGGTAGAAGAGAAGACATTTGCAGGTCTTTTTTAACAGTAATTGTAATTGCTCCTGTTTGATCCCTTGTCTGGCGTCAGGAGCGAGACTTGCTGAAGACGTTCAGGATCCCGGCGGACGCGTTTGTGGCGTACATGATGACGCTGGAGGACCACTATCACTCTGACGTGGCGTATCACAACAGCCTGCACGCTGCGGACGTGGCCCAGTCTACCCACATCCTCCTGTCCACACCTGCTCTGGACGTAAGGACTACACCTTCCTCCTCCTCTCGAACATCTGTGATCATCTCTTCTTTACTGTCCTCACGCTTTTTCTTTTCTCTTCATTTCACAATTTATCGACTGATTGTCCTGCAATAACCCCATCAGTTAAACACAAATCATAGTGTTCGAATGACAGACCTGCTGGATTTCCTCATATAATCAGCAACAAACTTCAAACATCATATTGTAAGAGGCAAGACCTTCAGAGGCAGCTGTGTGTCCTCCACTGCTGTTCGTTATTTCTTAATGAGACTCCAGTGGGCTACAGCAGGTCAGGGTTTGATGCTCCTCTGTAAATTTTCATTTCTCTCTTACCGTCTGCCCCCTCAGGCGGTTTTCACAGATCTTGAGATACTGGCTGCCATTTTTGCTGCAGCCATCCATGACGTGGATCATCCAGGTGTTTCTAACCAGTTCCTCATCAACACCAGTGAGTCTCTTCCTTTGGCATGTGATCTACTCTGTCCTGCCATAGTCTTAACCATGTGCTAACAGTTTTATCCACACACCTTTGATCCTGAGCACAGTTTGCCTTCTCTCTCTGCTGCAGATTCGGAGTTGGCCCTCATGTATAACGACGAGTCAGTCCTGGAGAACCACCACCTGGCTGTGGGTTTTAAGCTCCTGCAGGAGGAAAACTGCGATATCTTCCAGAACCTGACCAAGAAACAACGACAGTCCCTCAGAAAGATGGTTATCGATATGGTGAGATTCATAATATACCTTTTCCTTTCACTCCTCCAACCGAGTGAAAGTTCTGGAACATACTATCATATGACAGTGGACGCGACTCACTGAAAGGGCTGTTGTTTCCAGGTACTGGCCACAGACATGTCCAAACACATGAGTTTACTGGCTGATCTTAAGACGATGGTGGAGACAAAGAAAGTGACCAGCTCAGGGGTACTGCTCCTGGACAACTACACTGACCGGATACAGGTGTGGCTTCTTTTCCGTCATCCGAGAGTGTGTATGAGTGTGTGTGAGTGTGTGCGATCACACTCTCTTAATGAGATGAATCAGTGATGAATGAAAGGCTGCTCCAGGCTGGACTATTACAGAAACTGCACACTGTGACCAATGTCTCTCAGATTCACAGTCTTTCTCCTATGGCTTTCTCACCAGTTCTGATGTGAACTGTTTTACAGTTCGGGAAATTTAATTTGGATGAACAGTGATTAAATTTGAACAAGTCTAGATTATAATTACCTTTCAGTATTCTCTCAATTTCATTAGAACCAATTTGAAAAAAATTCAGTTCACTTTAAACGGAGGACTGAGTTGAACCAAGGTGAGATCTAATCAGATGAACTGTGAGCTGAATGTGAGCTGTGTTTGTCTGCAGGTCCTGCGTAATATGGTGCACTGTGCTGACCTCAGTAATCCCACCAAACCTTTGGAGCTGTACCGCCAGTGGACAGACCGCATCATGGATGAGTTTTTCCATCAGGGTGACCGGGAGAGAGAGAGAGGCATGGAAATCAGCCCAATGTGTGACAAACACACAGCCTCTGTAGAGAAATCACAGGTCAGTATCAGTGGAATCCAGACCGCACTCACACAGTCATGGCCAATTAGGCAGCTTGGCTCCTGACAGAGAATGACTTTGTCTCCAGTGGTTCAGAGAACAAATTTAGTGGTCAGTACTGTTCAGCATGAAGTACTGTGTCATTAGATGTTAAGCAAGAAAGCGACATTGACCTGGTGGTCTGTCTTCCTTTCTCTGTAGGTGGGTTTTATCGACTATATTGTACACCCGCTGTGGGAGACATGGGCTGACCTGGTGCATCCAGACGCACAGGACATCCTTGACACCCTGGAGGATAACCGGAACTGGTACCAGAGCATGGTTCCTCAGAGCCCGTCTCCACCCTTCTACCAGCCTGACAAGGAAGGCCATGGTGGGGGCCCTGGTGCTGACAAGTTCCAGTTTGAGCTCCCGCTTGAGGAGGAGGACTCAGAGGGGACAGAGAAAGATGAACAGAGCCTAGAGGAGGAGGAGGAGGAGGAGGAAGAGGAAGAGGAGGAGGAGGTGGCTGATGATACAGAGACAAGGGAGGAGGAGACAGAGCACCCTACCACACATATTGAGATCGTCACCCAAGACGCCTCACCGGTCGACACGTAGAAGCTGATGTCATGGCGGGAATCTTGACCGTTTTTGTTTTCACGCTGGAAGAGCAATGTTGCGGTTGATTGCTTTTTAAAGAAGCCCATTCAGGGGGCGTTTTCTGAGCCCTCTCTTGAGAAAGATGGCTTTCTTCCGATGCACTTGCATTTGGAGCCAGTTGAGTTGGAATTCTCAGGAAAAAAAAATGCTGCAGATGTTTTGGACATTAGCTGTCGGTTGGATCAGGGCTAACCATCACAGGCATGTTGGTTTGTTTGGCAGTCTGAGGATTTAACACTACTGCGAGGATTCTCTTTTGTACCAAGTGACTTTTTTAAAGCTACGGGAGCGTGAGACGATGCATGAACTACTGACAAATAAGTATTTATTAAGAAAGGGTTTACTTTTTCTGTACCATTTGTCTAAAAACGGTGTGTGCCTTTTTTACTCCTGTCTTTTAATAGTATTTTTTATTTATTGACACACTTTAGTAAACCTGTATGTGTACATGTTTTTGGTTTTGTACAGCTTAACGAAACAGCTTAAAAGCAACGTTGTTTTGTAACAGAGAAGAGAACTCAGTGTCTTCCGTTATATTTGGCAATATAAATAATCCAAACATTCACATATTAAACCACACACATGCTGTGTATTGATATTGGCACTTTGTATCACATTTTCATTGAACTTTGATTTCTTATTTATTGTCTTGGTCTGTAAAAAGACGCATCACTCATGAGAGACTGTAGGAGACTGTAATTCAAAGAAACAAATAATTGAACATTTTACAAAACCATTGAACATTTTACAAAACCATTGAACATTTTACAAAACCATTGCATTGAACCACATTATTACTGTATGTCCAAACACAACATTGTGACACTCTCTTTACCTGTAGAAATCCAAAACTATGACCAATTTAAGAACATTTTTCCTCTCATTCATTATGGAGTGTTACACTTGTCCTGCATTAGGTGACTGCCAAAATAGAGGAAACACCAATATGAAGTGTTTTAATTAGGAATCTGGCCAGCAGAGTGGCTTAGACATACTCCGGCAAAGATTCTGAAAACTCAGTTGATCATTTGGTCATTCTGCATTTGGGTATTTGGTGTTTAGCAGATGGTTTTGGAAAACACTGCCTCATGCCTCACTCTAGAATCTCCCATGAGTGTTCGGCTGGGGCATGAGACGGCCATGGCATGTGGTTTCTGTCGTTCTGATGTTCACGAAACCACTCGTTAAACACTCATGCCCTGCAGACTGCAGATCGTTCTGATGTTCACGAAACCACTCGTTAAAGTCTCCTCCCCAGAGACACCATTCTCAGCACCACACCACGCACCAGTTAAAAATGGCTTTTCATTTGTTGATATACATTTTGCCCCCCAAAAAGGAGTTCAGGGGTTGTGAACTATGCCTGGAAAACTATTATTCTACACAATATTGCCAAAACCCTTCACGTGTCAGAATTTGTAGACATGAGTTCAAGCATTACAGGACCTTAACTGATCAGGAGCCACACATGTATGGAAGCCCCTGTGTTTCCTTTATTTTGGCAGTCTACCCCCAGCACTGCTATAGCCACCTCTTCATTATCATGCACTCTCCCATGTATCCTAATGTCATATTCATGAAATCAGCTACTCTCCTATGCACCTACGAGTGAGAGCAAACCCCATGTCCAGTGAGAGATTCTTCCCTGATAGAATACTGTAGCACATTAACTGAGACTGAGTAACATCAGGATGTGTCTGCTGGAAAAGTAGACCTAATGATACAAGACAGAAAAAAAACAAAACTTTGTACAGTGCAGAGTTAATTATCATGAATTAAGATAATTATCGATATGAATCACTGATTACAGGGTGTTTTTCTATCCTTAATGATTAGATATATTTTTCAAACGTTCCAAAAGATTTTTCAGGAGTTAATTTTAGATTTATGCTCAAAATTACCTTAAACTCGAAGTCATGCCAACTGAAACAGTTCAAAACCAAAGTGGTATGCAAAAATGTGTATATGAACCCACATGCTTGTGTGTGTGTGTGTGTGTGTGTGTGTGTGTTTGTGTGTGTGTGTGTGTTTGTGTGTGTGTGTGTGTCTGCAATCATCAGCTCATGCCTTTTTCAAATCAATTGTTTGTTTGATTTGTTACACTAGCCCAAGGCTTTCCTTTGCTGTTTATAACAGTGTACTTATTCCCTTCAGCTGTATATGAGAAATGATGTTTTGTTATTACTATATTTTAATTTATATGCACTTGCATTACAAGACAGTGATGGTGTTCCGTGTGTAGTGGGCTCTCAGACTGAGTCCTTTTTTGGTAATATTGTTATATTTTATATATTGAAAAATCTCTCTTTATATGTATTCTATGGATATATTGCACAATGTTTGACTGGCTGATAAGTTTAGGAGACTCTCGACCCGTCGGGCTAGAGAGAATGTCTGTAGACGTGACACAAGGGCAAACTGTAGAAAACCACTGAGATGAAGCAGGAGCTTTGCTTGGTGTTAACTGTCTATTACAGGACTGTACACAGAGTGTAGCACTCTAACTCAAGCAAACACAGCAGTCTGCCCATAGTGGTTCAGAAAAAAAAAAAAAAAACAGCAGTAACAACAACAACAAAACCACACATACATAAAGACATACACGATCCACCTAGATATTTGTGGCATGTCACAATTTCTCACAACCATTGTGAATGGATATTAATTACAACAAAATGTGATCCGCTGTAATTATTTGTGCTAATGTGAACTATTTTTCTGACCAAACTTGTTAGCAGTTTTGACATTCAGATTGTGAGTATAACTGTTAATCTGTGTTTGAATCTTTTGGTCCAGTTTGTGTCCAAAATGATTAGCCAGATTTCGTGCTATCTGCATGGCAGATAAAGTTTTTTGTCTGTTAATTCCCAGTTGTTGCAGATGAATATTTCAGTGTTTCACACAATGTATGGTATAATATTGTATATTGTGTTCAATAAAACCTGAATCTACTTTTCTATGAAGTGATTAAAACAAAGCATGAAATTATCCTAACGTGTTTGTCTTTCGTGAGAATTTACAAAGAAACATATCGAAAACGAAAACGCTCTTCAGAAAATGATCATTGAAATAGTGTAAAATGAAGTCAAGTATGCACAATGCCATACAACATCACCATCACATTATAAACCATATAGGGGGTGGTAATAATTACAGCTATGGTTGGAATGTGTCAACCATTCACATTCCATCACAACAACAGAGATTATTTGATAAACCAGATTGACAAAGTGTGATAATTAAAGTAACTTCAGTCTGATCAGATTATTAAATTTATTTCAGTCAAATCAGATTATTAAACTCACTTTAGTCAATTCATATTAATAAACTCATTTCAGTCAGATAATTAAACTCACTTCAGTCACTTCAGGTTATTAAACTCGCTACAATCAGCTCAGATTATTAAACTCACTACAGTCATAACAGATTATTAAACCTATTTCAGTCAGATCAGATGATTAAACCTATTTCGGTCAGATCAGATTATTGAACCTATTTCAGTCAGATAAGATACTTCAATTCACTTCAGCCAGATCAGCTAATTAAATCCACTTCAACCAGCCCTGAAGTGAGGACCAGAATCAAAAGAATCAAAAGAGGTTCTTGGGTGAAGATCCAAGTGCCTGATCTTTGCATCTCTTGACATCAGCTGTAAATTCCCCCACCATCCTTCCTGGTTACTCTGCATCTCCTCACCCCTCACTACTTTCAGCTCCTGCAGGCCTTGCTCTTCTCTGGTCTATTCATGGCCTGCGACAGCTTCAGCAGCAAAAAAATAAAAAAAAACTGTTTCAGCATAATTATAAAACCTCCCACAGATCTGCATGTATTACAGCCAGATCCATGCCGGCTTTGTCTGACCCCCCCACCCCCCCCCCCCCCCCCCCGACCTACTGAACCCCTCACCCCTCACCCCTGACTCCAGACTCATCTCTACATTCCATTTAACACACTACAGCCCTGCACCTCCACCCAAACCTCTCTTCCTTTGTCCGTCATCTCCTGGACAGTGATAAGACTGCAGTGTTCCTAACAATAGAACAAGGCCATTGGAAAGGATGAGTTGTGGACCATGTGTATGGAAACCTGTGTAGATATGGCCTAACTGGAGACTGGGAGAATGAGGTGGGACAGGAAAGACAGGAGAGCAGACTCTGAAAACTTATTCTGCTTTTCTTTTTTTTTTTTTTAACTGATAATCATACAGTTATGACCCCCCCCCCCCCCCCCCATTTCTCTCTTTTCTAGAGAGAGCGTGTGCAGGTCTAGAATTAACCTGCACACGCTCAGTTGTGGTGCAAGTGTTCTGATAAACAGAAACTGGAAACAGAACATAATCTTATCTCAGTACAGTAGTTTGGGAAACCATATTCACGTGGCCCTGTTCCTCCGAACTAAACACACCATGTGGAACACGACCTGGCCATGAACCCTGCCAGCCCATTGGGCTGCACGGAGGGATGTGCCGTCTCCCCATAGATGACCTGTTGTTACAGATCACCCCTGTACTGTCACGTGTCCTCCTGTCTCGCTTGGGCCTCTGTTTTTCAGGAATAACTAAAAGTTTCAGGATTCCTTATCAAGTCTCAAAACTCCTGCGTTTTGACACACTCATCCTGAACACTCAAACCACTGACTTTGCCATTAAACTGACCAGTTTGGGAAACTCGTAATAATAATAATAATAATAATAATAATAATAATAATAATAATAATACTTTATTTGTATAACACTTTTCATACAAAGGATGTAGCAAAGTGCTTTTACATATCAGTACAAAGAAAAATAAAAATAATAATGATAATGATAAGCAATAAAATAAATAAAATAAATAAAATTGTAGAAAATAGACCAAACTATAAAAAGGATAAACCACATAATTCAAGGGACATAAAACAGGAGAAATTGTCAAGATAAATAAAACAGTTTGGAGTAAAATAATTAAAAGAATAGACTAAATGAAATTAAAAAAAAAAAAGATTTTAAAATATGAAGAATCGATAAAAATGAATAAAAACCATTAAAACAAAAAAAAAAGAGAAAAACAGAAGAGAAAATTGCTAATAGTACGCTAGACTAAAAAGGTATGTTTTTAGTTGCCGTTTAAAACTGTCCACTGAGCCTGCCTCTCTAATACTTCTTGGTGGGGTGTTCCGCAGTTTAAGTGCATAGTGGATAAAAGCAGCTTCCCCAATTTTATTTTTGCAGACTTTTGGAATGTTTAAAAGTCCTGCTATAGAGGACCTAAGGGCTCGTGAAGGAACATAAAACGACAGAGAATCGGTAATGTAAGAGGGTGCTAAACCATTAAGAGCTTTGTACACAAGTAGAAGGACTTTAAAATCAATTCTAAAAGATACAGGGAGCCAGTGCAGTGCAGCTAAAACAGGAGTAATATGCTCTCTTCTTTGTTTTTGTTAAAAGTCTAGCAGCAGAGTTCTGAATTAGCTGAAGATTCTCGACTTCTTTGGAAGACCAATAAAAAGAGCATTACAGTAGTTCAGTCTGCTTGAAATAAAAGCATGAATGAGCTTCTCAGCATCCTGTTGAGTTAGAAATGGGCGTACTCTGGCAATATTTCTCAGGTGGAAGAAGGCTGTTTTGAGTCTAAAATTACACCCAGGGTTGTGACTTCCAGTTTGTTTTGATGGCCTAGGTGTCGCAGTCTGGTAGAAAGGGCGTCTCCTCTAGGTGATTGCTGACAGGCAAGTGGTCAAGGAGTATAATGCATTTATGTCATTTGGCTCAACGGAAATGTATAGTTGTGTATCATCAGCATAGCTATGGAAGTTAACATTGTGTTCTCTGATGATCTTACCTGACTGGAACTTCTCTAAAATATTGTTGTTATTTAAAAAGTGGTTTAGCTGATTAAAAACTACTTTTTCAAGTATTTTGCTCATGAAGGGTAGGTTAGAAATAGGCCTGTAATTATTTAGTACACTGTAGTCTAGGTTTGGTTTCTTCAATAACGGTTTCACAACAGCAGTTTTAAATGCATTGGGGAATATACCAGTCTCAAGAGATGTGTTAATTATTTTTAGAACAGTTGTGGAGACACTATTAAAAACATTAAAAAAAAAAAAAATTAAAAACATTTCTTAAGAATTTAGTGGGGACAGGGTCAACACAGCAAGTTGACGGTTTACTCTGTCTTACAATCTTACAGAGTTCTCCTTCAGTGATGCTGAAGTTCCTCATGGTAGAGCTTATCTTTCTGCTCACCTGCTCTGCTCAGGCCATTTGACTTCCACATTTGTGATGATGTGGGTGGCATCTCTTGACAATTGAGAATGAGCTCCATTACTATCTGAAATGAAGATTTGACCGAGACACTTGAACACTTGAACCTTTGCCATTACTTGCTCACACTTGGAGCTTAAGTGTGTTTTCCGTCCACACAGTCAATTACATTTGGAAATCCTGAAATGTTAGATAACGATTATTCATTGTTCAAACAGCTCAATACCTTCAAAAAGATGTTTACATAAGATTAACCAACCTGTTATTCTGTAGAATTCCTCTTTGATAACCCTCAGTGCTTTATGTCACAGGAAAAACAATGAAAATGTGCAGAAAGTGCTTCAGTGCAAGGCACACTTTTGGATGGATCTGCATAGTGTTGCTTTCCCGATGTGTTCAGCATCTCCAATATTATACAGAAAGCTGCCAATGGCAAAAAAACAAAGGGCAATGCACAGTTTGTAATGATGTGAGTGCAAATCTACCATGAGTGATGTTTGAGATATGAGGTTTAAGAAGGTTGTTGAGGTAGATTATGGACTGTGATGAAAAACGATAAGGCTCACAAAGGAACTCTTCTGAAAATGAGAAAATATCACCACGAAGTCTAATAACTTGTTCTCAGCGATGTGCTCGGCAGAGAATTTGAGCCTTTACGTCAATTGGACCTTGAATGACAGGGCACGACAATATTGAAACAGGTGAAACGTCTGACTGAATTCTCCGCTACTTAAATACTTCAGGTGTGGTTGGGTTTAGCTATAACAAACCTGCCATTTCTCAGGTTAGCTTCAGAGCATAAGTTGTCATAGTAACTGAACTGCACTTACTCTGATCTCTGTATCTGGGATCGAAAATTCCAGATTTCTGTGAATTTCAACTTAAAAGATCTGATTAACTTGCAAATCCTGCTTTCTGGGACACACCCCTGGAATTGTGCTCATTAAACATATGTCACAATCTAACTGTTTATATTATTTAACTATACAATGCTTCTGTTCAATTTCAAGTGGTAAAGTCTGTGTGTGATGAAAAATGATCACATCACAAACATTTTTGCACAATGATATCATGCAGTGGTAAATACATAATGTTTCCCTCAAGCTGGGCAGGACTTTCAGTGATTTTGCCAAGAACACTAACACAATAAGGCAATGAGAGAGCAAGAGAGAATCATGTAGTACATGACAGTGTAAGCCTTCACGGTGCTTTGACTCCTGTGTATTTTACTGGATTTTGCATCAAAAGTGATTAAGTGCAAGTTCAAGTTCAAGTTTATTTAGAGCCCAATATCTCTGTTTACAGTCTCAAATGGCTTTACAGGCCACAACAGTCAAAACAAACCATGACGCTACCCCCTGACTTAATCCTCATAGACTTTAAGTCATAGATTAAGAGCTGGAAAGGCCAACTGTCTGTTTTTAGAGCCTGTACTTGACTTGCCGTCTGCGAGGAAAAGTTTGTAAATATTGTAAATAGGGCACCTTGTACCAGAGTCCCACCGGAACGGCAATTCCTTGACTGCTGGTAAAGCAGGGTTTCACACTCTCTGTCTGAAAGTGACTTCATCTTCCACCTTTAAAATCACGTAACCTCATGTAGAACCTCGAGTGTCAGTGCTTTAAAACGCCTGTTATGTGGGAAGCCTCATGTCTGTGACGGTTGGCAGCTCCCGTTGTAGTGTCGCTCAGTGACAGTGTTTCAGGGAGTGGCCGTCAGACTAAAACAACATTCCTTTTCATGGCATTTGTTTGATGTAACACACAGATTAGTCACTGCCTACGTGCAGTTTCTCCACTGAAGCCCAGACCACTCACTGGGTCTTTTCCTGCCCCGTTTCACTGAAGAAAAGGAACTGAGTCATCTGTCTGATGCTGGTTAGGAGTGAAATATGTGTGATGAAGAGGACAATTCAAAAGCAGACCAAAAGTATTTGAAAATGTTAATCAGAGAACAAGAGAGTTATAATAACTAAAGTGTATTTCATAGTACTACTTGCATGAATGCTTGTTCTAGGTCAAAAATTGTATTTAAAAACATAAATTGCCAAAAATGGCTCAGCCACACAATATTAATGAATTTTTGAATTAATAAAAATTAAATTAAATTTTAAACTAGAACATTTAAATTAAGAAAACAAAAACAAAAACAAGAAATAATGGGGAAAATACTTCCGGAACCTGTGGCTCCTCCTTCAAGATAAAGAGGTGTGGTCATGTCTAAAACTTAACAATTTTAATCTATTTAATTTAAAGTTCAATTAACGTACATAAATGATTTAAGTTCATTGCGTTACTGTTGCATGAAAATATATTCTACTGTAGAATATATTTTCATTCGATAGTAACGCAATCAAACTCAAATCATTTATGTACGTTAATTGAATTGTTTACTTAGATATGAAATTTGGGCTAACAGTGCATAGCCCACTCAAGCAACAGCCTACAACTAAACAAGAAACTAAACAAGTCTATTATCAAAGCAATGGCACTAAGAGAGATAAATTCTATAAATCATTTATTTATTAATATCAGCAAAATGTGATTTGGGCGAACAGAACTGCCCCCAGCAAATTTAATTAGTTACCTTGCTCTAAAGCCGCGTTTTAATGAACACAAAGCAATATTTCACTTTGCTTTTCTATGGTGCGGGTTTTATCGCTTGCCTCAAAAATGAACAAGCGAATTTCACGTCATGTCACAGCAAGGGTTTTGGATTACACTGACCAGATCACACACGATCAGCTTGTCCTCCATTTTAACTGAAGAGATTTCTGGGAAGGGGGTGTGGCTTCTAGCTTTACTTGAAGGTGATTTGCTTTCGCCAGGCAAAATTTTGCTCGAGTTGAACATTTTTTAACTCATTTTGACCATTCTGAAGAAGGGTCTGACTGCAGAGCTGCAGTTTCAGAGCTGCAGTTTCAGAGCAGTGGCCAACTGTCTAACCCTAACCCTAAACCCAACCATAAAGATTCAAAAGTGTTTATGACACCAGCCTTGTTTTATTTCAATTTTATATCACAAATTTATCAGAAACCCACCTAAAATGATTGAAATGTTGATTAGCCTAACAGTCGCTAAGATAAACCAAATAGACGGTCTGCTCATGTGCTGAACACCACTGGTCTAAAACTGCTGTTCGCTCTAAAACTGCTGTTCGCTCTAAAACAGCTGTTCGGTGTAAAACTGCTGTTCACTCTAAAACTGCTGATCGCTCTAAAACTGCTGTTCGCTCTAAAACTGCTGTTCGGTCTAAAACTGCTGTTCGCTCTAAAACTGCTGTTCGGTCTAAAACTGCTGTTCGGTGTAAAACTGTGGCTCTGCAGCTCTGCAGATATTACAGCCATTTCGCGTTGCTCACAGTTTTGCCATGATTAACACCGCCCATTCTCCTCTTGCCATTGACTTTTCATGCATTCGCATTGCTTTCAGTTAAAACACAGCTTAAGGTTGTGTCCATGATCTAACGCATTAATGTTTAGATGTGTGTGGAATGACAGGAGACATGAGGGATGGGATTTCGCAGGAAGGAAGCACTTTGCATGATGGCTTGACATTTAATCTAATCATAAGCAGAAATTCTCTGACATAAGGTTGTCATTGTTGGAGGATTTCATGATTTGCATAAATCAAGATCAATATACAGTAAGATATACTTTATTTATTTCTTTATTTTTGGGAAGAGGGGGTGGAAGGGAGGGATTTGCTGATATCCGGAGGGGGCACATTCCCCCCATCCCCCCTATTTCCGATGCCCCTGATTTTGCTCATCTGCTCTTCCTAAGCTTGTCATCTCTTGAAATTTGCATTGTGAAAGCCCTCGGATTACCAGAATGAATTATATTTTTTCCAACAATTGTCCAGAATGAATTTTACTTTTTATTTACTTTGTGTTTGCTGTATTTTATGTACAAGGTAAATTCCTTTCCAAGATACTGATTTTAGTGACCTAAGAACTTGCTTATCTAGATATCAGATCTATGATAAGCATGTTCCCAGGACATTAAATCTGATCACACTAATTACCCAAAATAAGTCCAATCAAAATTCTATTCTATTAGCCATAAGTTAGTTTAGTTTAGTTTTAAAGGTATGAAGAGAGTTCATTTCTGTAGGTAGACTATTCCAGAGGAAGGGAGAGCATTAGGAAAAGGCTCAGTAGCCAGCAGACTTCTTTTTAACTCTTGGAACAACTAATAATCCAGACTCTTGAGAGCGCAGGGTGCAAGGTGGGTAATAGGATGTAATTAAGTCAGATAGATGGGCTGGCACGAGTCCATGTAAAATGTTCTATGTCAGTAAGAGGACCTTAAAATCTGCCCTTGTATGAATTGGGAGCCAATAAAGGGAAGCCAGGACAGGTGTGGTCAAACTTCCTTGTTCTGGTCAGAATTCTGGCAGCAGCATTCTGGACCAGCTGAAGACTTTTGGTACTAGAGGCAGGCAGGCCAGAGTAAAGAACATTGCGGTAATGCATAGCCTTCTAAATATGCAGACATATTTAGAAGGTTAAGCATTGTTGGGCTGAGGACTGAGAAAAAAATGAATGCTCCTTAAGCAAACAGTACATTTTTCAGAGAGGGAAAAAATGAGAAAACGTCCTAAAAGAGGTATGTGGAGAAAGCATTATCAAGATCATGACTGTTCCACTTAACAATTAAATGATTGTTTTTAACATAGTTTTGGACAAGTACAGGCTTGTCCTCTACCAAAGACAGGAACAAGGTTATCCTTGGCTTTGGTAAGTCAGAGATATTAAAGAGAGTGTGAAACTAATACATTTTAATTGCAATGCACCATGAGAAAGTTGTTTAAATTTTTGTCCGCTTCATCACCGCTGTTGTCTCACTGATTCTCCGTAACTTTAGGTTGTCAATTTCATTTGAGACAGTGGTTGATGCTGGGGGAGGTCACACTAAGAACGATGCGATGAAAACATGCTATATCACCTTTAACATGCTCAAACAAAGCCATCTGAAAAAAAAAAAAAGTTAACTGTTGTTGATCTCAGCTTGCTTTTCTGGGTTGCTGTTGGTTACCTAAAACAAACAAACAAAAAAGATCCAAAATATTATCTGTGCAGTTTAACTTTGTATGGTTGTAATAGCTAGACTTTGACATGGCTAACTAGCTATCTCTTTACTTCCCTGGTTTAGTCAAAAAAGGAAGTAAAACAGTTTTACTATCTGGTCCAGGGGAAGCTAAGTCATTTAACACTTAAAACACAACAACATCCATCAGTTATGGACAAGCTTAAATGAACTCCTATAGAAATGTCCAACTCAACTCTCTCCTTTCTGAGGTTGTGGAGATGAGCATTGGCAGAATACCAGGGTTGCTATGTAAGAGTGATGCTTGTGTGACCAGCTCATTGAAAGGCCTCCTTTTACTTTTATAAAGTTGACAATGCCACCTGAGGACTTTCACTTCCAGAGTCTATAAGCATACATCTCCAACCAGCATACATCTCCAACCAGCATACATCTCCAACCAGCATACATCTCCAACCAGCAAGAGTGGCTCCAGCACAGTTCAGTTGGTAAAATAAGCAGAGACGTGATTTCAGTTTCACCAACAGTTCATTAGCAGCAAGGAGGTAGAATTACAGTTACCCTTTAATGCCAATGCCACATTAAAACAGAATTATAGAACAGAATTCATATTCTCATTAACGTAAATGAAGCATAAATAAATGCATAAAAATTCTAACATAGCAAAACCACCTGAGGAGATGGGGATGCTCACACCTGGACCAATGAACACACACCCAGGGAGCATTAGGGTTTTATTGGAATTGTGGTGTATACCTCTGATGTTTTCTAGTGTTACCTGCCAGTACAATGAGGAGAAATGGTTTAAATACTCCTACAGGCTGCCTTCCATGTGCTGCCTCAGCAGTCTTGTTCCAAGGAGAGGTAAGTGTTTTTTTTAATGTTTTAGTCAGTGGTATAGTTATTGTTAAACTGATGTTGGGTTGTCTTATTCCTGTAGGCTGTACCAGTGCAGCCTTGCCTTGATTGGTTTTGTTTGTCTTTCAGCAGCTTTGCCTTAGTGGCTATAAACACAAGACTGCTCACATACTCTGACCCGTGCAGTTTCGGCCTCGCCTTATTTTCTGCAGCCAGTTTACCACAGAAGGGTGACTGACCAGTCAGCCTGTTTTCCAGAAGGTCTTTGCTATCCTTGACAGGGTTATAAAGTGCTGCTCATGGTCTTGAACGGTGCCACTGTAGTGGTTGATGGCGTAGTCAGGCTTGAGTATACTTGGGTATGGCTGCCTGAGCAGAGGGCCAGCTATTGTCAGTCTTATGTGTGCCAGGTTCACAGAGCCCTTTCCCCCCTCCAGATGTGGAGACTTTGCCAAACTGGTGGGCTGGTGGTGCCTATTTTATTATCTCAGTGTACCAGTGGGCTAATACTTTGCCACTGGCAAGACAACCACAAAACTAGAAATGTGGATTGCCTACCTGAGTGCAGCCAAGACCACCTGGGGACTCAATGCCGATTCACCGCTGATGCTGGTTGTCCTGACTCATCATTGAGATTGCTGAGTCACGCCCCAACCTGTGCTCAAGGCCTGGGAATTCCACGAGCCACAACTGCAAGATGCTCCCCAGGTTACACATGCCTTGGGGTTTTTTTTTGAAGGAGCATACAGTGAGGTCCAAGAGTCAGCCTGAGGTAGAGGGATACCTGCCTCAGCCTTTGCTGTAAAGTCAAATTTAGTTTGATGGACCGCTTCTGCAGGCTATCACAAAGCTAGCTAGATGATCTGTACCCATTTACTAAAAGCCGATCTCAAAAAACAATTAAGGTAGTAATAGACTGAGATATTAATGAGATCTGGTAAGCCAGCAATATTGAGAACAAAAACGCCCTTTTGTGTGAAACTTGTGACCAGGCTTGTGGGCATGCTGAAGGTAGACTAATAACAGTGATGCATAAATGCATAACAGTGCCATCTTTCAGCCAGGTTTCTGTCAGACAGAGCAGTTTGTTAATCAGTTCATTCACAAGTGCTACCTTCTGAACATGGGATTTGTACATAACTTTAATATAGGGACTAGTCTTATTTCCAGTTCGGACTGTGCTCATGCTTGAATTATCAAAACTACAAGATGCTGGGTTTTATGGGACAAGAAACAATATTGGAGAGACTCTCAATAACACCATAAACTATACACAGTCTTCTAACTGGCGTTGACTCTGGTAAGTCATGGATTTGGTTTGTTAATACTACAGGCCAAATTTCCTCTTACATACCTCTGCATTACCTCTGCATTACTATTAGTGATCTCTGACTGTTTTAACCACTGGGGGATCAATCATTTGTCAATGTTTAAAAAAAAATCTTTGAGAATTTACCCTTTACCTCAAATCACTTTTAAATATACACCGGCCTTTGCTCATTGATGTCACTGTCTTTACACTTCTTAAAATAGAATAATAAATTACCAGAACTCTTTCAACAGGCCTCTCAGTAGTGGAGTCACTGAGTATAGAGAATCTATTGGTAATGTGAAGTGAGGAATGGTGGAGCCTATCTGTGGCAACAATGCCACCAAAACCACTGCCCAATTGCCTTACTGCAGAATTTCTCCTGCTAGAGCAGAGGAGGATTAATGGTTAGCAATGACAACTCTAGCACCTTTGAACTGCAGAGGCATCAGGATTATTGTATGATTGCTGATTAGTGCCTGTCAAATAGAGTTTGTTCACTTGCAGTTCTCTAAGCCATGTTGGAAACTTTATTAGGCAGCAAAGGCACCGTATTTTCCACAGAATTACCAATCAATGCATCTAAACTTCTGAAGTGTTTCAGCACTGTAGATTAGGTAGGGTCATGAGTCGTCTACACACACACATACATATACACATAGACAGTTAAACAAGCTTTAGTTTGTGCAAGTTCACTGTGCACAGTATATACTCATGAAGTTTGTGTTTCCCTCTACATTTGGTTTTGAGTTCAATCTTTGGTGACAGTTACAGTTATGAGTGTGTGCTCATTGGACAGTTATGTGTGAGAGCGTGTGCTCATTGGACAGTTATGTGTGCGAGCGCGTGCTCATTGGACAGTTATGTGTGCGAGCGCGTGCTCATTGGACAGTTATGTGTGTGAGCGCGTGCTCATTGACAAACAGCACGGATAATCAGACTCTTCATATACCTATTTATTGCAAGGAAAATAATTTATTTCTCGGTTGGGTGCTGTTATGTAGTGTTTTATGGGCAGTCAAATATTTTTACAGATTTACGAACAGGCTCAGATGTAAGGGATTTTTTTAGGGAGTTAATAGATTTATGGCTGGCAGTCCTGTCCATGACCGAATGGAAGGTTTTGTCATAATTCAGAGATTTGCCCACCCCACTTTACAGACGTGTAAAGTCTTGGGCAATGACCACATAACTTCATTTCACACTTCTTACAGTCTGGTAGTGTCATACTATAGAAAGACACTCATAATTATAACAGCTGAAATCTTAAATCACTCCGGTTGAGATTCGCAGTCTGACGGTGTGTGTTCCCCATGTTGTCTTTTTTGGTTCATTGTGTTGTGTCACCACGGTGTAACCCAGGAAAAGAGGGCTATCATCACCTCACATACTCCCTTTGCATCACCATTCTCCTCTCCAGTGGATCAGCTTCTTTAGTCTGACAAACAGTCTCATTTTCTCTAATTATAATGAAAACAATAAAATACATGAAGAAAAATATTATATTCTTTTGACTGAAATCGATCTGAGACAGAGTCGATAAACCAATCTTGAGGTAGTCTTGAGCACATGTCAGCATGTGAGGAGTATCTTTTTAATGGCCAGCTCTGAGCAATGGTGTTGGTGGACGTTCCCTGGGCCTGAGCCCAAATGGTTCTGTTTTACTGTAGAGGAGGCTGCCCTGATTGGCTGGTTTCTTACAAATAAGAATGCAAATGCGAATACAAATACCTTTATTGTTATTGTACACATACAATGAGATTCAATATCAATGTAAAGTAGAAGAGAAGAGGAAGAAGAAGAAAAAGGATAAACAGGCATGTGAAAAGAAGAGAAGAAGAAAAGAAGAAGAAAGGATAAACAGGCATGTGAAAAGAAGAGAAGAAGAAAAGAAGAAGAAAGGATAAACAGGCATGTGAAAAGAAGAGAAGAAGAAAAGAAGAAGAAAGGATAAACAGGCATGTGAAAAGAAGAGGAAGAAGAAGAAAAGAAGAAGAAAAGGATAAACAGGCATGTGAAAAGAAGGGGAAGAAGAAGAGGAAGAAGAAGAAAAGGATAAACAGGCATGTGAAAAGAAGGGGAAGAAGAAGAGGAAGAAGAAGAAAAGGATAAACAGGCATGTGAAAAGAAGTAAGGTGTTGGGCATATTGTGTGTGCATGGGTCACGGTCTTAGCCGTCTCTGGGTGTAAAGCTGAGCACAAATCCATGTGTGTGTATGGAGTTGTGCTTTTAAAGTGGTCGTGTGGCCCGACTGGTGTCAAAGAGGGTGAAATGGCATTACTGTTTGTCCAGCAGATTAGCCATCTCCACCCAAGGCTGTTCCCACTGGATTTCTGTCGCATCCTGTTTGGTTTTCGGCATTTCCTGTAGTGCAGCTCCCCCTTTAGATGTCTTGGTTAGACAGAATCCATTGTTGTTCCTGAAAAAAAAACAAAAAAAACCCCCAGACAATACTAAAAATCAGAGAAGAATAGTTTGACGTTGTGTGTGTAGGAAGAGCTTGGGAAATAAGATTTGAGTAAAGGGAGGGAATAGACATTTATTGAAAAAGAAGTCACAGGTTTTTCAGCCCACTCAAATTAAATGAGAGGGTCTATCCCTGAGACAGTTATGAAATATCCATGTGTATGTCCACCAGGCGTTAGGGATGTTGCACTGAAATACCACTCATCAATGAAAAAGGTTTTTACTCAGAACACTCAGAATCATAAGGGAGACCTGTAAATTGTTCTAATTGTTCATGAACGATGTTGTGTTGTATGGGAAATGCTGAGGACATATTTAACAGAAATGGATGTTGAATATACTGTTTCCTCTGTACCTGAAACATGGCAGAAAAAGCCAAACCACTGGAATCGATAACATGATCACCATGAGAGGAACAATCAGGACCCAAATCCAGGTGACTGGAAAAGACACAGAGTGGGCCACAAGGCACGTGAACACGTGTGTACATTTAAAGAGTTCTCAAGAAACTTAAAGACTGAAAACTATTGTACCTCCTGTAGATAATGTTCCTTCTTCTGAATCATATGTGGAGTTGACTGCAGATCAAGAAATACATCTCATGCGATTAATTAAAGGGAATGTTAAGACATGATAAATCTACAATAATCTAAAGATGGCAGCGTGACCTCACCCCTCACAGAGAGCCAGCTCTCCAGACTCTCAGTCAGATTATTAGGTCCCAAACACTTGTAGAAACCTTCATCGGACTGAGTGACCTTGTCAATGGTAATCTCAGTTCCATTTATGGTTGAAAACCTCACATTATTTTTGTAAAAGATAGTTTGGTTGGCAGCATTGAACCAGGACTGGCAGCGCAGGGTAACTGAGTCTCCCTCCTTCACTGGAAGAGCAGGACTTTCAAGTATCATGTTGCCATCTATGGAAAGAGAGGGCCACAAAATGATATGGCTGTTTACTGGACTGATACTGTGAAACAGTATGTCTCTGTTTGCACTGTAAAATTCATCCCTTTGTTAATTGTCTGCTTAACACACAACTAACTCAACTATCAGGCTTACCAAATTTGATTGAATATAAAGTAACAAACAGTTACTGTTAAAATGGCTTACTACTGTCAGTTTTAATTAACTTCATTAAAGAGCTGTAGCCATGCATGTCAGTGCTACTACAGAACTCCAGATCTAAATAACAGTACCATTGAAACACTCGTAAAAACTTTCTCTTACTGTGCACTGTGATGTGAATGGCATTGCTCCGATGTGCCCCAGTGGAGCTCTGACACCAGTACAGTCCTCCAGTCAGGATGTAGATGCGTGGGAACGAACACTCTCCGGGTCTGCTCGTGTCCATACGACCCCCCAGCCGCGAGCAGCCAGATTCCACCTCCGCACCACGGAGCTTCCACAGTGTCCAGTCTGTGGAGTTGCCATTAGCCACTGAGCACTGCAGAGAGAAGAGCTCAAACCTGAAGTGTTGTTTACTGTTGGGCATCACAGTCAGGGAGGCAGGGGGAGAATCTGTGTAAGAGAAGAGAATGAAACAAGATTCAAGGAGGAGATTGAAAGATTCTTAAAAGATTCATAAAAAAAATAGAAAGGGGGATGAAAAGAAAAAGGATGCCGGTGAAAATAAAGTCCATCTAATGTAACGAGAGAGAGAGAAGTGTGTGGATGACAGTGGGGGATAAGAAGATCGACACAATAAATACAGAGAGAGAGAGGATACATTTATGAGCCACTACCCAGAGAGAGTTTGATAATCAAAGTCAAAGAGAGGAACAGTACAGGCAAATAATTCCTGTAAAGGGTATGTAATTTTTAACTTCCCCAGCACCAACCTGTCACATTCAAACGGACGCGGTTGCTTTCCACTGAGGTGCGTGGAGCTTTCTCCCTTTCTGCCCTGCACCGGTAAGGTCCTCTGTCCGAGGTGGATATGGCAGCAATGAACAAACTGTCATCACTAACCCTGTACTGATGGTGTGAGGTTATAGGGATGTCTGTGCCATTAAACCAGCGGTATCTCCAGACTCCAGTAGACTTTCCCTCCACCTTACACCTCATGGAGACAGGCTCCCCCACGTAGACCTGTCCACCTGGAGGCCAGACACTGAGGGTTAACCTGAAAGAGCCTAAAAACAGAGATGCGTGAATTTATATGTTAGTCCTGAACCGTGTGAGTCCTGAATGAGAGAAAGGTGTAGGTATGTTTAAATACTGTCTCAAACCTTCAGAAGACCCAGATTTCGCCACAACTGCAGGGAGAGCTGAAAAAGCCAAACAACAATGACAGCTTAGCATAAAATTTCAATTCAGTTCAGTTCAGTTTTACTTATACAGTACTTTTAACAGTAGACATTGGCACAAAGCAGCTTTACAGGACACCAGGCATGAGACTCCCACTGAGTAATACTATGGTGACAGTGGCAAGGAGAAATTCCCTTTGAAAGCAATAGGAAGAAATCTCCAGAGAAAGCCTGACTGAAAGGGATAGCCAAACCCTCTCTTGGCTGGAGGAGGGTTATAGTTGTTGGATCAGTAAACGGAATGAGAATGTATACTATGTGAACGTTTAGAAAATGGCTCTCCAGAGACTCTTGATTTTGAATCTCTTTTCTGAGAGATTTATTTATGAATTTGAAAGTCAAAGTATGGGTCCTATCTCAGTAAAGACATTTCTTCTACGCTGTCAGTTAATAGACTCAGTTGTCAGTTAGCAGACTCAAATGTCAGTTAACAAAGCCATAAGTTAACAGACTCATATGTCAATTAATAGACTCATGTCAGTTAACAGACACGTGTCAGTTAATAAACACATATGTCAGTTAACAGACTCATGTGTTACTGTTTACCTTGTCTTTGGTGGAAAGAATGTTTTTAGTCTTTTATCAGGGTCAGAGAGTGAGGATATAAAACAGTCAAAGTGTGAACGTACATATCTGTTAACAAATTGATTATGTTATCAATCATTTTCACATGGTGAATTTCAAATAACCATTTTTCCTCAAAGGTTTCAGCCAAAAAACTAAAAACGTTTTCATCACAGGGACAAGTCAAAGAACGCTCTGTGGTGCTGGGGGGCACGTCTTTTCGAGAATGAAGCACCTGCGGAGGAAACTTTCGGCTTTTGTCTCATTCTGTTTTTCTTGCCGCTCAGACATACAGACACATATGGACCAGAGAATATTCTCTGCAGGTTACGTTTTTTCTCGATTGCTAAGACACGTTTAGTGAAACCGAGATCCACTTGATCTTCATCATCACAGCCGAAGTCTTCTCTTGTTAACACTTTTTCATTGGTTTCACCCCCTTTTTCAAAACAGTTAATGCAGATCTCATAGAAAGTCCTCAAACTGTATTGGATTAACTGTGTCAAACAAAAGGAAAACATGTATTCACAGCTGATAGAAATGACTTGCATAATCATGAACCTCTAATGCACCTGTGTGAAACTCATTTGCACAACTCTTCAATCAGCAATCAGTCCTCATCCATCTATAAAAGATGCCATCTCTGTGCTGCTATTCGCAAGCCTGGATTAGAGAGGCCAGAGGCAGGTAAGGAGAGTCAGAGGTCAGAGGCAGGTAAGGAGAGTCAAAGGCCAGAGGCAGGTAAGGAGAGTCAGAGGACAGAGGCAGGTAAGGAGAGTAAGAGGCCAGAGGCAGGTAAGGAGAGTAAGAGGCCAGAGGCAAGTAAGGAGAGTCAGAGGACAGAGGCAGGTAAGGAGAGTCAGAGGACAGAGGCAGGTAAGGAGAGTCAGAGGACAGAGGCAGGTGAGGAGAGTCAGAGGACAGAGGCAGGTAAGGAGAGTAAGAGGCCAGAGGCAGGTAAGGAGAGTCAGAGGACAGAGGCAGGTAAGGAGAGTAAGAGGACATGGCAGGTAAGGAGAGTCAGAGGTCAGAGGCAGGTAAGGAGAGTCAGAGGCCAGAGGCAGGTAAGGAGAGTCAGAGGACAGAGGCAGGTGAGGAGAGTCAGAGGTCAGAGGCAGGTAAGGAGAGTCAGAGGACAGAGGCAGGTAAGGAGAGTCAGAGGACAGAGGCAGGTAAGGAGAGTAAGAGGCCAGAGGCAGGTAAGGAGAGTCAGAGGACAGAGGCAGGTAAGGAGAGTAAGAGGACATGGCAGGTAAGGAGAGTCAGAGGACAGAGGCAGGTAAGGAGAGTCAGAGGACAGAGGCAGGTAAGGAGAGTCAGAGGACAGAGGCAGGTAAGGAGAGTAAGAGGCCAGAGGCAGGTAAGGAGAGTCAGAGGACAGAGGCAGGTAAGGAGAGTAAGAGGACAGAGGCAGGTAAGGAGAGTCAGAGGACAGAGGCAGGTAAGGAGAGTAAGAGGTCAGAGGCAGGTAAGGAGAGTCAGAGGACAGAGGCAGGTAAGGAGAGTCAGAGGACAGAGGCAGGTAAGGAGAGTAAGAGGCCAGAGGCAGGTAAGGAGAGTCAGAGGACAGAGGCAGGTAAGGAGAGTAAGAGGACATGGCAGGTAAGGAGAGTCAGAGGACAGAGGCAGGTGAGGAGAGTCAGAGGACAGAGGCAGGTAAGGAGAGTAAGAGGCCAGAGGCAGGTAAGGAGAGTCAGAGGACAGAGGCAGGTAAGGAGAGTAAGAGGACATGGCAGGTAAGGAGAGTCAGAGGTCAGAGGCAGGTAAGGAGAGTCAGAGGCCAGAGGCAGGTAAGGAGAGTCAGAGGACAGAGGCAGGTGAGGAGAGTCAGAGGTCAGAGGCAGGTAAGGAGAGTCAGAGGACAGAGGCAGGTAAGGAGAGTCAGAGGACAGAGGCAGGTAAGGAGAGTCAGAGGACAGAGGCAGGTAAGGAGAGTCAGAGGTCAGAGGCAGGTAAGGAGAGTCAGAGGACAGAGGGGCCCGAGGAAGAGGAGTTCATATGGAGGAGAAGGTGGAGGAGCTGCAGCAAGAGGCGAAAATCGAGCTCAAGATGCAAATGAAATTCGGGCAACAATTATTGTCATCAATCATGGCTTGTCCTTTAGATAGGCTGGAGAAAGGTCCAGCCCATTGTGAGTCGGAGCACTGTGGCTTCTATTGTCAGACTTTTTTGGAACGAGAGTCACAATGTAAGTCACAATGTTATTGTATAACACTCTGTATTTCAGCTTTACTGTACTGCCCTGTTGGAACAAAACGTGTCTATAGTAATGCAGTTATTTCACCAGTCCCATCTATGTGACTGTCATAATGTCCATTTTGACCAGCTTTTTCCACTTTCTTTATAGAATCCACAGACGACCACACGCTGGGGGCAGAGGAGAGAGCTGCTGGTGTCGATATGGTCGTGGCAAACAATACAATCAGACTGTGTGAAATCCAGGCAGCAGTAATTGCAGATCAGGGAGTATTTAGAAATATCGACAATGTGAGTTTGGCTACTATTGATTGAGTCCTTACACGAAACCATGTCAGAATCCATTCCAAAGAAACTCTGACATTGTGAAGTAGGCAAGTATCCAGTATGTGCAGTTAAGGATTTGTTATTGTAATGCCTTGTCATACCATACAGTTACATGCAACTGGAATAATTTGCTTTATAATTAGCTGAACGGGCACATCACATTCATTTATGTGGGTGTAGCCTGTTTCAACTTCTCTAAAGTGAGGAGATGTGGGGGGAATGTCATTGGCCAGAGGGCCACTGTCACAGAGCCAGGTCAGTGAGGTGCCAGTATCACCGTGCGTGCAGTCATCTCCAATGATGGTGTCCTCTGCCATATGCCAACCATCGGCCCATGCAATACAGAATGCCTCATCACCTTCTTTTCTTGATGCACTGAATGAAAGACTGGTTCCACCCGAAGAGAGCGGGCTGTTGAGGCCTGGCGTGACTGTGTATGTCATCATTTGGGACAATGTTTGGGACCACTCTCGCTCTGTGAATGAATGGTTTGCATCACAGCCCCATATGATGCAATTCCTCCCTGCAAACTCTCCTTTTCTGATCCCAGTCGAGGAATTCTTCTCTGCTTGGAGATGGAAGGTATATGATCGCCGGCCATGTGACCAGACATCTCTCCTGGAGGCAGTGAATGCTGGTGACCTGATAGTAGGTGCAGAGGACTACCAGGGATGGATTTGCCATGCGAGGAGGTTTTTTTCCCCTCATGCATTGCAAGGGAAGCATCCAGTGCGATGCTGATGAAAACCTGTGGCCTAATCGTCAGGAACGAACGGACTAAATGTGAACCTCTGAGTATTTCAACTCTCCATTTGGTTTTTTTGGATATTTCCACCCATACGTTTCCTTTGGTTGCTTTTATGATTATTTTATTTCTATTTACAGTATTCAGCATTTCTAAGTTTGAAAAGTATGGAAAAAGAATGACATGTGAATCTGATGCAGTACAATAAAAATGTTTGTTTCTGATTTTGAGTAAAGTTTTTTGGTGAAGAAAGAAAGCAGTACAGAAGCTCTACCATAGTGAATGTCTGAATGTGTCTAGTCAAGGTGCTTACTGTGGGTCTTACATGTTAGTGACAGTTCATGGGCACGGAAAGACCTGCACACAAGAATAAAATGAATGAAGAAATATTTCTCATGAAATGTCTCTGTCCTTACAGTGTTTCAACAGAATCTCAAAGTGCAGGTGCAGAGTGCAGCAGGGTTTGCTTTCTCTGGTAAAATCATCTCTGGAGAAAAGAATGCAGTTCATGCTGTTATACGCTTGCCTGCCTCTTTTTGGCTCATACTATAACTATAAAATATCAACAAATGGCACAGGCATATAGCACAAATGAAGGTTGAACAGGTTCATACTGATAGCTGTGTTTTGTTGTCTATTGCGTAATGATTGAAAGAATATATTAATTTGATCACAACTTGTGTTGTTTTAGGGAAATATTTGCTTTTGTTGCATGTTTTTAATGTTTCAGCCTGTGTGTTAATTGTTTTGAAAATGTGACGCCAGAGTGGACAAATATGCTTCAGCCGACAAGAAAAACTGTAACGTGACCAGCTTCCCTGGCCGCAGTTCGAATGACAGCAGCTTTTGAGGCCTGTTTGTACCTGTCTTTTGCACACATTTCTGTTTCATGTGATCTCTTCTGAAATATGTCTTTCTACTGTGAATTTCATATTGTCATGTAACTTGTTCATTTAAAATATTTCAGCTAAAAATACAATTGTGTGTTAAAATACCTAGTCAAATGGGATCTTCCAAAATACTCACCAAGAGTCAGGACGATGCATAACATTCCCATTTTCCTCCACACAAAACCGCCCAAATAATAATCCAGCTTAAGTCGTATATCTGAGCGAGACAGAGTGAAAGCAAATAATGGAAAGGAGGTCTCAAATGCCGCGGAAAAATGCATCCGCTCCACCCGCTTCCTTTTTCGCTTCCTGAAAATGTTTCTCATAAGTGGGTGTCTCAGGGGCTCATCTTGCTTGATTTTCTTCACCTTCTTCCACAGTCAGTAATCTGCCATGCCACCTCACTCACCCCCCCCCCCTAAACCCGCGGGAGGAGCACTCTTCTCAGTGTGAACGTGGAGCCTGCATGGTCACCAGTTCCATGGCCAGTCTTCACAGGAGGGAGTGGACACCTGTTGTGAGGACATCATGGACGAGCTTTGCCAGGGGCAGCAGCGAGCGAAGGGTTTTTTTTTTTCCTCTGTGCTTTGGAAGACAATACATTAGGGTGTGACACTGATAAAGTGTTTTGGTCTAAGAGACTGAATGTCCAGAATGTTCAGTCACATTGGTCATTTCAGGATTCTGCAGCACACACACACACACCTGCCTTTCAACGAATGCTTTTTTTTAAATTTTATTTTATCTTATTTTTTTTTTACTGAATTTCTGGTGACACTACTTTATGATTATGATGATGTGGTGTTTGTGACATGGCATGTAAAGGAAGGAATGATCAGTGTTTTCACTTCATAAGAAGAGATGGAGGAGCTGCTGCCTACATTTTAAACAAATTGCCTTCAACCACGAGAAAAATAAGACATCCTTTGTATGTTGGTGATTTCATTGATTTTGATAGAAAAGATCATTTACAAACAGCATACCACAAATAATGGTTTATGCAGCATGAGAAACATCAGGGTTTTTTTTGGCAATTCCAACACTTTTTCACCAG
>NC_044508.1:20801797-20834297 GCF_902362185.1 Chanos chanos | reverse complement strand
CAGCCCTGCAGTCTCATGCCTTTTTATGGGGATTGGCGAGGCATTTACTTTTGGTAATTAGGAACAACTTCAATTAACGAGGACAATGGGATCCATCATTTTATGAACAACAGTGCAAACAATTCTGTGGTTAAGAGTTGGACGTAAACTTTGGGTGAAAGCTTTTGGTGAATGAGGCCCACTGTGATGCTAGCTCCTCTCCATCCTGGGACATCCATGGTAGCTCTCTGTCCAGTCACACTTCCTCCCCTGTGGCGTGTTTTTGCCGGGTTGAATCCAGCTTCATAGCATAGCTGTGTATGTTAAGTTCACTTTATTTGTCCACACAGTAGGGACCTCTGCATTTGACCCATCCAAGGTAGTGATGATGAACACAGAAGTACTCACACTCTCACACACACACACACGCACACACACACACCTGGAGCAGTGGACAGCTGCAATGCAGCGGCCAGGGAGCAGTTGGGGGTTAGGCACCGCAGCCTAGCGGAGGGGGGGGGGGGTGGGGGGGGGGTTGGGACTGTTCCATCAAAATATTTCAGAATGTCAGTGCATGTAAAAATGTAAACATCCTGTATTGTACTGTAATATATCATTTAATTATCACTGAGGGATGCACTTCTCACCCGTTGTTTTCCTGGAAGATTCGTGCGGTTGATGCAACTGCGGAACGCTGCAGATTTGGTTGCACACTCCAACTGGCCTCTCTCAGAGAGAGACCATGGTTTACCACACGGTCAATAATTGTGGCTCTTATCTCATCAGAGACCACCACTCTTGGTCCTCCTCTCCTTTGTGCTCCACACACTCTCCTTCTCCCTGCCTGTCCTCTGTCGCCTCCAACCTGTCCTCCTTCACTCTCCTTCTCCCTGCCTGTCTTCTGTCTCCTCCAACCTGTCCTCCTTCACTCTCCTTCTCCCTGCCTGTCTTCTGTCTCCTCCATCCTGTCCTCCTTCACTCTCCTTCTCCCTGCCTGTCTTCTGTCTCCTCCATCCTGTCCTCCTTCACTCTCCTTCTCCCTGCCACTCCTCTGTCTCCTCCAACCTGTCCTCCTTCATCCATGTTCCCAAACTAAATCATTCTGAAGCCGTCCCCTTTTGTCTGTTCAGTAACGAGATTAAAAGCAGGACAGCTGTGCAGGCTTTCAGATGAAATTGCCATCGGCTGTGTTTGGAATGATTATTATGTCATTTTATTTTAAATATCCCTGCTAAGATTTTCCATATATTTCAGTATGGTTACTGCAGAAATGCATGACATTTGCCATCCTTCTGTTTTGAATGTGTTTTTAACAGTTTTGAAAACAGCGTGTTAGCGTTTGAAAAATGTGCTATAAACATATAGCGTTTTGCTGGTGATGCAGTATGAATGAGAAAAGAGTTCATGGATTTTGGAAAATGTAGTCATTGAGTGCATTCTATGTGAAAGCAACGAAAAATGATTCACAGTCTGGTCCACGTAGACTTCTGTTTTTCTGGCTGTGTGAAGAGTTTTGACAATGTGACTTCAGTTTTGACCAATGCATGTTAGCAATCAGAAAGAAAAAACCCTGTAAATACACCATTCCACTCGTGGGACCACAGTGAGAAGGTTAAGGTTAAAGTAGCAGGGAGACCAATCCCAAAAATCCCAAACCAAATGTTAAGGTCAGTGTGTTCAACACCACATGGTATGAGAAACACCCATGGCTCACTGGCAGCCGAAAGAACAACCGTCTGTATTGCTATATTTTTGCCTTTGTGTCCATTCAGAGAAAATCTGTCAGTTTCTCCTGCTCCTCAGATCATTTCAGTCTGCAGTCACAGTGTATCAATTAACCAGGTCATTTTCAAGCAAAACGTGCACACTGTATACTTGAAATTTGATTAGCAGGGATGGGGATGGTGTAACAGGAATAGTGGCAAGTATCTGATGACAGAGGCTAATGTTAGACACCCTGTGCTGATGATTCACTAAACAAACTCCTGTTAACAGGTCCTCTGTTCCCCTACTTACTGTCTTTCAATATTATCAATCCTATCCATGTATAGAACAGAGACACTGGATGCAGCAGTGTGTGAGAACATATATAAATGGAAACAGGAAGCGTGATTGAAATGTCTCTGAAGTACTCAATATCTGTAGTTACTTATAAAGACTCAAACTTCTCAAAACTGAGCTTAAACTTCTCCATCTGTCACAGTCTTTGTGGTGCTCTCTCTCTCTCTCTCTCTCTCTCTCTCTCTGACTTCTTTCTCTCTCCTTCATCTTCTGTTTCCTTCACTCTCCCTCTCTTTTCAACTAAACATATGTGACATGTGCTTGCTCCACCTTCTACACTGCAAACTGAAAACACGAGATGTTCAAAGCTTTCCTCCCTTTTCTGGCTCACCCATGTCCCTGTCAGGACGTACTGGAGTGACATGATACAAGGGCTGCATGCTGTCATTCTTTTAGGACGTTAGCTGCTTTGCTCTCCCAGGGACCTAATTTGATCAAGTGGCCATTCAGCTGTTGTTTGGCCCATGAAATATTTGGAATCTGCCCTAGCGTGAAAACTGATGTCTTTACACCTCATCCAATCACAAAGGATCATTAGATTCAATCATTCTGTCTTTTCTTTGTCCAGAGAACATTTGCTATTTGACCATGGCGGGTCAAGCACAGGCTGCTTTGCCCTGAGTACGAGGTGTCCTGTCAAGGTGTTTGATTGTAGGGACTATTTAAGTTCTCTTTACCAGTCAGTGAAATGCACTGTATAAATGTCTATGCCTACACATGTCAGTGGAACATTAGACAGTAGATGGGTTTCAGCAAGGAAAAAACAGCCAATCTGTTGTGTGGGTGCATTAGTGCTGATTAAAAGCTCATCATATTGTTTGGCCCTGGACTGTTAATATTTGGCTTAGGGATGATCCTGGCTGAGCTGGGTGAAGGAAAACGGGAACCGTTGGGAGGCGCGGTGCAGTCTCTCTCATGCACTGCTCTCGTGCACTGCTCTCGTGCACTGCTCTGTTTCATTTCAGGCTCCTGCTTTCAACAGCCACTCACAGGCACTTTTCATATGTATTGTTTCCATGGAAACCACTGGGCACTAGTTTCCTCTAAACAGTTGTAAAATGTGAGCAGTGTGAGATGGCGTGTGTGTAAATTACAGGAATTAGACAAATGGAGCAGGGCAGTGAGATGACGTCTTAATCCTGGCCTCCCTGCTCGAGGAGGGCAGTGAGATGATGTCTTAATCCTGGCCTGGCTGTTCCAGAAATAAGAAGGAAAAATCTGACAGCAGAGTATCTACAGTCTGTCAAAAATGTTTTTGTCTTTCTCTTTCTCTTTTTTAAACCTGCTTCAGTCCTTTGGTGATCTTAAGATGAATGAAATAATCAAAAGCTAGCCAGCTTGCAGCTGTGCATTGCTGAACAAAATTTTATTGCCGAGGTCATTCACCAAAAAGAAAAGTAAAAAAAAATCATCCAAGCACAAGGCATTTTGCATATACGCAGATGCTTATCAAAATATAAAACATAGTGCCTTTAATGAGGCCGGGAGAGCGGGAGCTAATGTTAGCATTGTGTTTTCTTAGTGGACGATGAACCGTTGGTTCTGAGGCCAGCTCTGGGTGATTTGATTGATCTTTCAAGGTTACCTTTGATTGTCTATCATGAGCGTCACTTTAAATGCCAGCTTGCAGACAACTGGAGAGCACATTAGTCTCCTCTTTGGAAAGGACTAATGCTAAATATTGTGAGTTTCCATAGCTACCCACTGTGAGATGGAACACTTTTCGTTCTCTACCTGGCTAACATGCACCATTGCCTTCCATTACTGATAAGGCCTCTGAACACAAGTGCTACCATCCTCATGCTGATTTGTCTGATGACCTCTACAGCAACAGGAGAGCAGCCAGAAAAATGTAGTTTGCATTGTGTTTAGAGAGAGAGAGAGAGAGAGAGAGAGAGAGAAACTGAGAGAGGGGGAGAGAGAGAGAGAGAGAGAGAGCAAGAAACTGAGAAAAGGGGGAGAGAGAGGAGGTGTGTCTGTAATAGCGTTTTCAGTTCCCCCTTTGTTTCCTGGTTTGCTACTATTGGTGGTTGAGTCTGGATTGTCTTGACACGTGCAGATGAAACACGGTGAGTAGATGTGGTTCTGGTTGGTCCAATGGCCATGTATTGTTTTACAGATAGCTTAAATTGAAAATAAAATAAACAATTAATTTAATAGAAATGGAGCACAGCAAGTCACAGTCTGTAACGCATAGCACCGCATGGTCAAAACACTGTTTGCCCTCTCAGCCACGCCCAGATGCTGTGGCTCCAAGTTCTCACGGCCCTGTCCTTGGGCTCCACCTTCAGCCTCCAAAGTATCCTTTGGGGGGGTGGATGTTCACCTGTGGCCATGCACACTCACTCACTCACTCACGCACTCACTCACTCACTCACCCACTCACACACTCACTCACACACTAACAGCAGCAAAGAAAGAATGAAAATCAACTCAAAATTCAATTTGGCTCCTACAGAGTCTTTGAAACCAAAGTCCTCCTTTTGCCTCGTGTATTGGCCATGCTTATTGATGTGTGAATTCAAAAAACCTCATTCATTTACCAGCTCCAATTCAGTTTTCATTTTCCTTCTCAGGATATCTTATGCATTCCTGTAATGTGTGGCTTCATCACACTTTATCATTGCCTTTGTCTCAACAGAGTCTCCTTTTTTAGGCCAGCTTTTCCTCTTTTTCAGCCTCATTCCTCCCTGCTCTTTGCATGTGAATGTGCAGTCAGCTGCTGTATGGCAGCAGATCAGTGTTGTGGGGGTGGTGGGGTCGCGGGGGGTGGGACAGGACACGTGGCATTTTGACGGGTACAGTGCCCTTCTCTGGCTGTTCTGTCTTTGACTGGCAGGGTCACAAGTCGCAGGTCACGCTGTTTCAATTCTGACCACGTCGCCAAGGTCGGTGAATAGACAGTTCCTGTATACAGTTACACAGCGAGTCTCTCTGTATCATTGTCTGTCTGTCTGTCTGTCTGTCTCTCATCTTTTCTCATGTTTCAATTCTTTCTTGGCATGGAAATGGATGTGTGTGTTTTCAGAGAATTTAAGACATCTCTCTGTTATTACATATCTGTATGGATTTATTAACATTTTTATGACATACCTATTCATGACACAAACTGTATATTCAGGTTATGTTCCGGTTGACTGGCATGGTCCTGCTCACTAACAATTTTCACAGTGGTAACGGGACACTCAGATCAATCTGGAGATTTACATACTGAAGTGTTTTCTATTGTTTTCACTGTAATATTGCTGCACTGTTTCCATTGGTCTCTTTTCTTTTTTTTTTAGCTGGTTGTAGATAAAAGTGAAAATTTCAAGCTCTGTGCTGTGAGCATTGAGGTGGACAAATTAAAATGTTTTTAGAATTTAAGTGACAGTTTTATTTTTCTAATTCCTCTGCATTTTGGATTGTAGGTGGACACATACTGCACTCACAGATGAGAGAACTTCCATCTGTGAGCCAAATGATTTCATGCTCTATTATTTTGGGAATAAATGGGAAGACCCATCATTTAACAAGACTGTCATTATCTATGCCCCTCATGTGTGATCTTGTGTGTATAGCATAGCTTGTATTTCACTGTGTTAAACTGAACCTTACTCTTCATTAATAAATGCAAATCACAACTAAGAAAGTAACACTTCAGTAAGTGGAAAAGACGCTTTGCTTTGGTTACATGCTAAGTTACTGGGGTTTATGATGATCGCCATAAAGCTATCTATTATTACAAAACTTTATTTCTGTTGTTATGGTAACATTGTAGCATGGTATTTCTGTAGTTATGGTTACATGTGGTGCCATAGTATTTCTGTTGTTATGGTAACACATGGTGCTCATAGACATGATCTCTTGAGAGGGAATATACTGCACTTAGAGTTCATTCTAAGAAATTAGAATAAGGCTCATATTAAAATAAACAGTATCTTTTGTCTGGCAACTGTGGTTTAGAGAGTGCCACTCTATATATTTTTTATTTTATTTACTTCATATAATTTATAATTGACTCAGATATTGGTGACAAAAAGTCACACATGGCCCAGTGAGGTGTTAATTACAGTGAGGTGTTAATTACAGTGAGGTGTTAATTACAGTGTGGTATTAATTACAGTGAGCTATTAATTACAGTGAAGTGTTAATTACAGTGAGGTGTTCATTGCAGTGAGGTATTAATTACAGTGAGTGTTAATTACAGTGTGGTATTAATTACAGTGAAGTGTTAATTACAGTGTGGTGTTAATTACAGTGTGGTGTTCATTACAGTGAGGTGTTAATTACAGTGTGGTGTTCATTACAGTGAGGTATTAATTACAGTGAGGTGTTAACTACAGTGAGGTGTTAATTACAGTGAGGTGTTCTTTACTGGGTCACAGAGTCCAGAGTTTGCAGTGCCCTGGTCTCATTGATGCGAGCAAGGGTTGGACTGCTGTTCCTAGTCTAACAGTTAGATGCACACACAGTGTCACAGTCTGTAATGGTGCCCCTGCATTGTCCACAACAGCGTAGCTTAATCCAGAGCAGCGTGTCAATCTCCCCAGATGATCTTCACTCTCTAATAACCATGAAAAACCCACAGCTTTCTCAGAAATCCTCATTTTTGCTACATATCAATGATGGATGGGTGTTTTCACACAGGCCTATAGTCCTTTTTAAATGGACCAAACTCAGGGTGTTTTCACATTTTGTCCCTTTCAGCCCTCAAAATGAATTCAGAGCAATTAGACAGCATTTTTTTGTGCATATATGAGCACTCCAAACAAACTCAGACCCCTCTGAAATGAACCACATTGGGAAGTGGTCTCAGTTTGGTTTGCTTCAAATCCACGTTGCAGTTCGCTTATCTTAGGGCTTCCATAGGTAACAATAGCAAGAACTATAGTGTGAACAGAAAGAGGACTGAGGGCCCATCAGAGCTGAAGTGAACCAGAAAGAAAACTGAGTCCTCTTTCATATGAACCTACAGTGTGAATTCAAAAAGAACTGAGTCCCTTTTCTGTTGGTCCACTTTAGGAAGACTGAGTTTGGTTTGTTCAAAAAGGACTATATGCTTTTGAAGTGGCCCAAAAAGTGGACCAACAGAAAAGGGACTCTGTGCTTTTTGCGTTCACATTGTGAGTTCATTTGAAAGAGGACTCAGTTCTCCTTCTGGTCCACCTCAGCTCTGATGGGGCCTCAGTCCTCTCTCTGTTCACACTACAGTTCCTCTGGAACTCTCAGACCTTTACTGCTTTGGATCATAGGAAGCTCTCACTTGGAACAAGATGGCTGTTGCTATACTTGTATAACCAGATGGGAAAAAAAGACATGGGAATAATGGGGAGCCGTGTCAATGTGTTATTAGTGGGTGTGGGTTACTGTCCCTTTAAGAACAGTGTGAGTGGTGTGAGGTCAAGTGCCAACAGGAGGTTTGATGTCGTGCTGCATTGATCATTCGTGCAACATGAGGTGCTGAGTGGTTGCGAACTGTGAGGTAAAAAGGTGATGAATAATGTATGTTCTGTATTTGTTTTTAATCCACAGTTAACGATATTTTGTAACCTGTTAATCTTCACTGTTGATGGAGAATGAAATGCTGTGTAATCGTTTGGTTTAAAAATGCCGATGGTGTGGGATGGAGAGACACCACGTGCTACACCGAGGGCTTCTTACCTTTGAGACTGGTGGGAAAACGGGTTGTTTCGGAGACTGTCAGAGGTATACTTGAAATGTTCTTGTGCCATTATATTTTAGATTTTTCTTTATTTGATGCAATTTGGACATGTGTTGCAGTAAAGAGAGGCTAATTTTCCAGGTAACTGTGGTAAATTGCTTATTCAGAGAAATAAGCACAGTGCTGTAAAGTGAAGATTCTGTTTCATTTTGTTTTCTGTCCTCTGTGAAGTGAAGTGCCACGGCTGTATTTGTAACTGAAATTATTTCTCAATTGTTTGGTAAAGCTGAGAATCAGTTTATCCATTTTTCTGAGGTTCAATGAAGAGTCTAGAAAAAGACAAATTTATATCAGAAAAGATCATAAAACGTCACAAATAGTATTTGTTGGCCTGCATGTGATTTCCTGGGCTACACATGTTTTATCGAGATTCCTTTGGAATTTGGTTAAATTAGTTAATATAGTTTTTAAAAAATTGTTTCTTTGCTGGACCAAACTGCTCTTCGTCCATTACCAGCGGCCATGGTTTTGTCTATTTGTTTTTTTCGAGCGTCCCAGTGCAATAGCATGTGATCTGTCTACGGCAAGCCAAACCTGGAGTGCTTTGTGTTCACAATGCACGGGTTAAGCGAACTGCAACGCAAACTTGAAGCTCAGTTTGGTTCGTTTCAAAGGGGTCTGAGTTCATTTGGAGTCTTCACATATGCGCAAAAAATGCTGATTAATCGCTCTGAGTTCGTTTTGAGGCCTGAGAGGGACCAAGCGTGAAAACACCCTAAGTGTGATTTTTAGGGTGTTTTCACATATACTCCTTTTTGAACAAACCAAACTCAGTCCTCCTAAAGTGGACCAAAAAGTGGTCCAAGAGAAAAGGTACTCAGTTCCTTTTTTTGTTCACACTGTAGGTTCATATGAAAGAGGACATTCACATGCAAGAGTTATCTTTCTGGTTCCCTTCAGCTCTGATGGGGCCTCAGTCCTCTTTCTGTTCACACTATAGTTCTTGCTATCGTTGCCTATGGAAGCCCTAAGATGCCATGAATTCCGTTTTCTCGTGACAATGTGTTTTTTTTCTTTGTTTTCTCGGGATCTCAATTTATTTATGTCACTATCACGAAATAATAAAATTTGTTTTTTCTCAAGATCTCGAATTAATTATGTTGTTATCTCGAGAAAACAAAGTTTCATTACTTCGTGATGATGACATAAATAAATAGAGATCTCCTGAAGTGGTCTCAGTCTGGCTGGTTTCGGGGGGGGGGGGGGGGGGGTCAGAGTTTGTTTGGAGTGTTCACATATGCGCAAAAAATGCTGATTAATCACTCTGAGTTCATTTTGAGGGCTGAGAGGGACTAAGTGTGAAAACACCCTAAGTGTGTGTAGCAGAAGGGATTATATATAAAATGAATTAAAAAATAATTGAAAATAATCTTCATTACCACATCTGTTGCTGGAATTCCACCATCCATCAGTTCCATCAGAACTGTCAAACTGACGGATGGTAGGTTTCAGGATAAGGAAAAGGCCCTCACTGATGTGAGAGACTCTATAGTAAAGATTGCTCATACATTCAACAATATTGATTATAAGTTTGATTTCCTGTATCTAACTACAGGAAATCAAACTTATAATCAATATTGTTGACTTATAGTTATTTTAATTACTTTGTGGTACTACACCATTATATTGCTTTTGATCTGAAGGTTTTAATGGGAGAACGCAGCTTTTCTGTAATTAAACAGACAGGTAGTGTGTATGGTCACTATGTCTCATCTATGTCCCTGTCTCTCTGAACATAACCTGTCTCACTCTCTCTGCGTGTTAATGTGTCAATGGAAAACAGCCATCAGACACTGACTCTACTGAGTGACGGTGACTATTGAAGCTCATTAAACTCTCGATAGGGAGGTTATTCATTTACTAAGTATAAACCTCAGTGAAGTAAACTGAAATGGATAAACTTCATTTACCTTTATGTTTACAGCACTGGGGAGTGTACATAGGGATCTAACAGCATTACTAATTATTACAGGTTATTTACATGTTATTTTTATTATTATGGAATTCTCTTTTGTTAGATGCGTTCAGCAGTACACAAATCTCTCTCTCTCCTTCTCTCCCTCTCTCTCTCCCTCTCTCTCTCTTTCTCTCTTTGTCACACACACAAACACTCTCTCTCTCCCTCTCTCTCTCTCTCTCTCTCTCTCTCTCTCTCTCTCTCTCTCTCTCTCTCTCTGGCTCAAACACACACCACACACACGCAGTCCCAGCAGGCCTCTCACTGTGATAGTGATGCGGTGTCAGTTTCTCCTGAGTTCTCCCATGGGCCTCCTCTCAGTCTCGACATTTCCACATCATTTCATTTGCCTCCAGCAGGAAGGCCTGATGCGTGTGGACGAGAGTAAGGTAGAGTGTATGTGTGTGTGTACGCATTTGTGTGTATGTGTGTGTGTGTGTGTGTGTGTGTGTGTGTGGGAGAGAGAGAGAGAAAGAGAGAGAGAGAGACACACACACACTTTGACTTTTAACTCTCTTTAATTAACCACTGCATCAGTCAGGAAACAACTACATGGACAAATACTTCATCAGCAAACTGCAAAAAAAAATGGAAAAACCAACCAGACGAAGTGAAGAAAAATGAAGAAACTAAGCAAAACAAACAAATCTCCTGAATGAGGTGGAAAACACAAAAGGAACACAGGGAACATCTGACCTCAGGAATGCTCCCCAGTCTCACGCAAACAGCCCTTCTCTGCCTGTCTTCTTCTCAACCAATCCAGCTCACATCAGCCGCTAACGCACAGGCTCTATTTTTAGTTGCGAGGAAAGTAAATCTTTTTGGACTGAGACTGTGACATTTTCCCCTTTCAACACAAACACACAGCCCTCTGTACCTGTCCATATGTGTATTTTGGCAGATTTGTGTTTTGGCGTGTTGATAAAAAACACAGAATTAAAACTCTGTTGTAATTAATCCTTCAGCAGTTAACAGTGGAATGAAATGTACCAGCTTTCTCGGCTGGGATACTCTGTTCCTTTTGGGCCCCAGCGTGGCCCTGTCATATCTCGCCACATGGACCCCTTCCCCCCCTCGCCCCACTCCCCTACTTCCAAGAAATGAAGAATAACATTTACAGAAAAGTGGTAGGGAGCTGAATAAACAACAAGAACAACAACAACAACCAAAAATAAACAAGCAGTGTGTTTCTCTGCCATTTTTCATGCCCCAACAGAAACTCTGACATCAAGCTGTTGGAAACCAGCATTTTCCTTATAACCACTGTTTTCGTCATCACCAGGATCTGTTGAATGTTGTCAGAGCAAAAAACCTACAGACTGTTGATATGGCCACAAGGACCTCAGTCAATCAGTCAGTCAGTCAGTCTGTGTGCCAGTGGAAATCACAGAAAGGACCTCAGTCAATCAGTCAGTCAGTCAGTCAGTCAGTCTTTCTCTCTCTCTCTCTCCCAGCAGAAATCACAGAAAGGACCTCAATCAGTCAGTCAGTCAGTCTGTGTGCCAGCGGAAATCACAGAAAGGACCTCAATCAGTCAGTCAGTCAGTCTGTGTGCCAGCAGAAATCACAGAAAGGACTTCAGTCAGTCAGACAGTCAGTCTGTGTGCCAGCAGAAATCACAGAAAGGACTTCAGTCAGTCAGTCAGTCAGTCTGTGTACCAGCAGAAATCACAGAAAGGACCTCAGTCAGTCAGTCAGTCTGTGAGCCAGCAGAATCACAGAAAGGACCTCAGTCAGTCAGTCAGTCAGTCTGTGAGCCAGCGGAATCACAGAAAGGACCTCAGTCAGTCAGTCAGTCAGTCTGTGTGCCAGCAGAAATCACAGAAAGGACCTCAGTCAGTCAGTCAGTCAGTCTGTGTGCCAGCAGAAATCACAGAAAGGACCTCAGTCAGTCAGACAGTCAGTCTGTGTGCCAGCAGAAATCACAGAAAGGACCTCAATCAGTCAGTCAGTCTGTGTGCCAGCAGAAATCACAGAAAGGACTTCAGTCAGTCAGACAGTCAGTCTGTGTGCCAGAGGAAATCACAGAAAGCCAAACCATCTCTTCTGTCGACCTACATTGCTCTGCTGTTTATGCAGGAGACATTTTACTCAGACCTGCTGTCTCCAGCATAGCTCCTCAGGACTTCAGCTGAGGGGAGTCCACCCCCAGCTCAGGTCAACACCGAGGAAACTGGCCCGGGAGACATCGTTAAAAACCTGTACATCTGGCACACGGCCCTGTGAAAAGGGTCAGTCCCATTAAATCCACTGTTTGCCAGTCTATTAAAAACAGTGCCCAGCTGCCACCCCTCCCACTGAAGCACATGCCTCATCACACCAGCCCACCTCCTCTGTGTCAGGAGGACTGTGGGGAATTAGGATTCTGAGCATTCCCACTCTGCACCTAGTGTCCTCCACTGCACAACCTGCTCCTTTTTCAGGTCAGATAAACCACCACTGCTGACAGCCTGTTGTGTCCAAAAAAAATCATTGAATTGTTCCATGAAGTCATTAAAGGTCAGAAACCCTCCCCTATATAATAGTTGAGGGAGCAGTCATAAAGCTTCTCCACTAGCCTCTCCCAAATGTGCCCCATCCCATTTCCACTATAAGCCCCCCCCCCAGTTCTGTCATCTCCACTAGCTCCTCCCAGTTCTGTCTCCTCCACTAGCTCCTCCCAGTTCTGTCTCCTCCACTAGCCCCTCCCAGTTCTGTCTGTTACAGTCACTGGACCCTAAACAACCCCTGGGGACGAGATGCTTTACCTCATTGTGAGTTAATGTGAATCTATGACATGCTAAAACCTTTGAAGCCTTTTTCAGGACCACACCATCAAGCCTCGCGTTTCCCCAGGTTACCTTTCCAAATGAAGCCTTTTAACTTTTGGATACTAAATCTATATCTATTTTTTATGTAACTAAAATAATAAGATTGTCAGATGGCTGTAAGACTGGCAGATGGCTTAAAAAACTGACTGTTAAAAGACTGAGTCATCTGTCGTCCTATTAGCTTTCTCCTAAGCATACAAAACAGAGGTCCTGTACCGTCACGCGGTAATACAGTATAACTGGCCTGAAACAGCACGTCCTTACTGAATGCCCCTCTTCATTTTAAGAGTGGTGCTCAAACTCCCTCCCACATTATACCATGCAGGTTGCATCTGAGGACCGTGATTCCAGCAAAGGTATGACATCTGTGCCACAATGGGAGCCTCCAAAGGACATCAGATAGATCACTGTGGCCAAGGCTGTCAAACACCTCTGTCTTGCTCTACCGACACCAGGCCAGCGTCCAGTTCATTCAGTTTTAACATGATCCATTAAATCTCACAACCAGACTCTGACAGTCTCTAATGTTCCTAACCCTGCCTGACTGGTCTTTGTGAATGGTTAACCCTGCCTGGCTGGTCCTATAAGACTGTTTGATAAATGGAAAAAAAAAATCATGTGGGAAAATGTTCTGTACTCTGGCCTGCCTGCCTCTAGTACCAAAAGTCTTCAGCTGGTCCAGAATGCTGCTGCCAGAATTCTGACCAGAACAAGGAAGTTTGACCACACCTGTCCTGGCTTCCCTTTATTGGCTCCCAATTCATACAAGGGCAGATTTTAAGGTCCTCTTACTGACATAGAAAATTTTACATGGACTCGTGCCAGCCCATCTATCTGACTTAATTACATCCTATTAGTCGTTCCAAGAGATAAAAAGAAGTCCGCTGGCTACAGAACATTTTCCTACCACTCTCCCTTCCTCTGGAATGGTTTACCTACAGAAGTTAGGGAGGCAAACTCTCTCCATACCTTTTAAAACCAGACTAAAGACTTATTTATTTTCTCGAACGCATGGATAATATAGTCTTTATTTGACTTTCTTATAGACATGTAAAGCCCTTTGAGACTACAAATAGTGAACCTGGGCTCTAAATAAACTTATGATTATTATTATTATTATTTTTATTATTAAAATGGGAGTTTGAAGTGCCCAGATCCTTAAAACACTGTGATGTGTGTAGTGTGGATGTGTAACCCTGTGTATTACCCACGATTAAGACTGTTATCCCTACAAATATTTATGAGATTCAGTTTTCTAATAGCTTTGGTTATGACAGATGCTGACTGTGGGGATGTGTGAGAGAGAGAGTATGTACACACTCCCTCTAACACACACACACACACACACACGCACACACACAAACGCACGCACACACATTTTACTGACAGTTTATATTTGATTGTAATGGTTTGTTGATGACATGAAGAGATGAAAAACCTCTCATGATGTCTCAGTAATTAAAGCTACAGACTGTTTGTGATGGTCCATGGATGAAATCTCAAAACATTTTCAGTCAGGCGCCTGTTTAGGTGTTCACATTTCAGCTCAGATTCAGTTTATGTCAAACATGAGATAAATCCAAAAACCAACAAGTAAATCAATAAAATACTTTACAGGAATAAATATAGCTGAACTAGGAGAAATGTTTGTGTGCAAGTATTTTCTAGAAAATTCTCGCCTCCCTCCATTTTAATAAATGTAAACCTACAGCCGTGAGAACTCAGACAAGCCATTAACACTGTCGTTATGGTGATAATTATTATTGTAAGCAAAAGGGAAACATGTTCTGAGAAAAGATCAATGAGTAAAACATTTAAATATATTTTCTTGATTTATTTTTTTTATATTTCCTTGACTTGATGAATTCAGCTGACACATTGTCTTAGATCAGCATGGATAATACCAGTAGTAACAGCAGTACTAATGGTACTGACATTTTCTGCAGCATTCAGGAGCATAAGGAAGGTGTTTTTCAATGTCCCACACCTGGGAATCAGCTCATGTCGATGTCACCGGGTAGTCGTTAGAACACGGATGCATCTCCCACAGTGGAGTCTCCCGTAAACAAACCGTCAACTCTGAAAACACGCAGCACGCTCTTTCCAGCAGCTTCTATTATTTTTCCACAACACTTTAATCACTTGTTAAGAAAACTGTATGTATGTATGTATGTATGTATGTGTGTGTGTGTGTATGTGTGTATGTATGTATGTATGTATGTATGTATTGTCATGGCAAAGGTAAGCTGATAAATTCTTGCTAATGGTTCAATGTGAATATTAGACTGAATACTAACATCATTTAGCTATAAAGCATAACCATATGTGAGAATCGGAACCCAGTGAAATTACACACACACACTCAACACCACCACAGATAAACCCAACACTGCCACATACACACAGTCAACACTGGCACAGACACACACAAACACACACACACACCCAACACTGCCACACACCACACACACCCAACACTACCACACACACACACCCAACACTGGCACACACACACACCCATCACTGCCACACACACACACACCCAACACTGCCACACACACACACACACCCAACACTGCCACAAACACACACCCAACACTGCCACACACACACCCAACACTGCCACACTACACACACACCCAACACTGCCACACACACACACACCCAACACTGCCACACACACACACCCAACACTGCCACACACACACCCAACACTGCCACACCACACACACACCCAACACTGCCACACACACACACACCCAACACTGTCGCACACACACACACAACACTGCCTCACACACACACCCAGCACTGCCACACACACACACACAACACTGTCGCACACACACACCCAACACTGCCACACACACACACCCAACACTACCACACACACACACCCAACACTGGCACACACACACACCCAACACTGGCCCACACACACACACACTCAACACACAAACACACACACACCCAACACTGCCACACACACACACACCCAACACTGTCGCACACACACACACAACACTGCCTCACACACACCCAGCACTGCCACACACACACACACAACACTGTCGCACACACACACCCAACACTGCCACACACACACACCCAACACTACCACACACACACACCCAACACTGGCACACACACACACCCAACACTGCCCCACACACACACACACTCAACACACAAACACACACACACCCAACACTGCCACACACACACACACACACACAAACACAACACTCAAACACACACACCCCCAACACTGTCACACCACACACACCCAACACTGCCCACACACCCAACACTGCCTCACACACACACCCAACACTGGCACACACACACACACCCAACACTGCCACACACACACACAACACTGCCACACACACACACCCAACACTGCCACACACACACACACCCATCACTGGCACACACAACACTGCCCACACACACAACACTGCCGCAGACATACCCAATACTACAACATCCAAGAATTCTGCAGGGCACTCCACGTGAGTAATTAGCATTTGAAATTATCTGTAACCGTCAGTCATAGCTGGTAGGAAGAGTGGAGTCAGTCTTCAGGGCCTCTCATTTAACATTTATGTTTGTACAGTTATGAACATTTTTATCAGATGGCTCTGCATGATCACTGTGTCTGAAACGATCACTGTCTTTATCTGTTTGCTGTGTTTGTCTGTTTGGTGTGTTTGTCTGTTTGCCGTGTTTGTCTGTTCACTGTGTTTTCCTTTTTAACATCACTTTCCATGAGTTGATGAGAGACGGCAGGGTTAACTATGTGCTTAGCCAGCTATGGCCCACACTGGGTGCTGAAAGTCTTGGCTGTCCTTAATATGGTTAACTTTTTCAAATGAAAACCCGTGGGGAAAAGCAGCACTAGCACACAGGGGGTTGATAAGAACGGGATGGGTTTGGCATTTACACGACCAGAGAAGGTTGACAACATGCAGTTTTTACCACATATCTACAGTTTTAATGAAGAGGTCTCTGGTCTCTTCTTTATTAGTTGGATTGTGAAGGAGCTCAACCGAGGAATAAGGTTTGTGCGTGTAAGGTTTGTGCGTGTAAGGTTTGTGCGTGTAAGGTTTGTGTGTGTAAGGTTTGTGTGTGTAAGGTTTGTGCGTGTAAGGTTTGTGTGTGTATTTTCAGCTGTAACTGCCCACGTGGTCGGCACCTATTGCACACCTGTCTGACCAAGGAGGGGTCTCCTCTCTCTGTGGTCCTCCTCAAGATTTCTCCCATTTTCCCATTTCCCTCTTGGGTTTTTGGGGAGTTTTTTCTTGCCCGCCATGAGGATTAAGTCAGGGGGTGCCGTCATATTTTGATTTGACTGTTGTGGCCTGTAAAGCCCCTTGAGACTGTAAACAGTGATATTGGGCTCTAAATAAACTTGAACTTGAACTTGAACTTGAACTTGTGTGTAAGGTTTGTGTGTGTGTGGTTTGTGCGTGTAAGGTTTGTGTGTGTAAGGTTTGTGTGTGTATGGTTTGTGTGTGTAAGGTTTGTGCGTGTAAGGTTTGTGCGTGTAAGGTTTGTGTGTGTAAGGTTTGTGCATGTAAGGTTTGTGTGTGTAAGGTTTGTGCGTGTAAGGTTTGTGCGTGTAAGGTTTGTGTGTGTATGGTTTGTGCGTGTAAGGTTTGTGTGTGTAAGGTTTGTGCGTGTAAGGTTTGTGTGTGTAAGGTTTGTGTGTGTAAGGTTTGTGTGTGTAAGGTTTGTACGTGTAAGGTTTGTGTGTGTAAGGTTTGTGTGTGTAAGGTTTGTGCGTGTAAGGTTTGTGCGTGTAAGGTTTGTCATCTCTGACAAGTAAAAATTGACTTTGCTTGTCCAAAGGAAATCCAGTTTAAGAATCAGATCCTGATTATACGTGCAGAAGCTGCTCTGTTCTGAGTGTAATGCCATGCTGTAGCAGTTCTTACTGACATAAATGTGTCTTTAATATTGTCAAGTGTAATCTCAGATTAAGACGTGAGCCTTATTCTGATGTGACACACTTTTAATACCCTGGTGAATCCAGTAGAAATCTATGCTCCAGAACAGGATGACTGTCAGTTTTACATTCTGAAAATGACCTGAATTCATCTCATTTTCAGTGGAGGCTGTAAGTCCTGTGTTAGTGTTTCTCCTTGTCAGTACCTATGACAAGTCAGACCTGGTGACTCTTAAAGCCTCACAGCACATTTTCTCTAATTAGAATCATTTTCAGTAGATGACAAACTGCTTCTCTCGAGTTAGTTTATGCACTTATAAGAGCATTGTTGTTCCTGAGCATATCTGTTGTGTGGTTGTTCCTGCCAACAAAAGCAGTACAGAGAAAACCACTATCATTTTCACACGTAATACTTACATGCAGACATTTTGCAAACCTCATTTCAGATAGCCTGTTTCTGTGATTCCACTGTCTGGGGTGTTTTAGGGCATTTCTGTCAGATAATGTTTTTACTTTTTTCATTTAAATGCCACGTAACCGAGAGAAGTTAGATCTGCTGAACCAAATTCTAAATGCAGACACATAATACAGGTTTGAGTGGTGTTTAAGGAACGGAACTTTAAATGAAATTTCATCTTCTGAGATTAAGAATTGATTCATTTAGATAAAGTGCTCTTTTTATGAGCAAACGTAAAAGTAGGTAAACCACTACCGTGTCAGTCTCATCATTCTCAGCCAGCTCCACCAGTCTGGGCACGGCTCACTGTGATTCTCTCTCTCCCCTCAGACAGATCAGTGTGTGTGGCATGAAGAGGGCCTTTTTCAGGTGGTCATTAGGATCGGACTATGGTAAGTGAGTCTTAATTAAATGGAGAAGTATCGGAACAGCATGAAAGCAACTCATATTGAAGTTATATCTTATTCTAGAGTAGGTCTAGAGTGAGAGAGAGCCCCCCCCCCCCCCCCCCACCAACCTTTTCCAGTCTGTCTTTTCCAGTCTGGTCCAGACCTGACCATATGGCAGACAGTGGGAGGTCTTTGACCATTTCTGTCCACCTGCGTTTGGTCTCTGTTTTTGGACTAGCACTGTAAGGGGCCAGTCACCCACATTTCAGCCAAATTTCTCCCTCATCTCAGCTCCTCTTTTTCTTTCACCCTGCCGCTTCTCTGTCAGGCTACTGTACCTCCAGTCATGCTTAACCCTTACTGCCAGCCTTTTTCCAACCAGTTTCTATAATAGTAACACACACAACCCCCCAACACACACACACACACACACACACACACATGCACCCCTTCTGCTCCAAAGTGCTGCCCTCCAAGTACAAAGTTAGGCATCACTTCAGAGGAGTTAGAGCCGTAGCGTGAACACAAGAGATGTCTTTGTTTAAAAAGGACTGTGCCCCAGGACAAATGAGCCAGAAGTGTTTTCCCTCCATTGCTCCCTGATCTAAACAAATGAGAGTTATTCATGTCAGCGCCAAAACTATTACTGTGATGCGTTGTGTTGTGACAACATTGGTGTGTGTGTGTGTGTGTGTCTGTGTGTGTATAAACATCTACTGACCCATGACCAATAAACACACGTAAAGCAATGGCTTGTTAGTGTGTGTGTGTGTGTGTGTGTGTGAGCATGGACACAGCAGAACTCCTCTAATCATCCTTCGTCTTGCTTCTCTAATCACTCCTCTTCTTTTCAGAGGAGTTAATGTGCTGTGCTCTGTTTGTAGGGGAGTTGAGGGTCTTACCTGATTATAGAACATCATTGTTATTGTGGCTTTGTGATTGGGTTTGAGGGCATGAAACTACAGAAGAAGAGACACAAAGTGAGAGAGAGAGAAAACTTCTCTTTAAATCAGGACAAGAGTAATAAAACAGAAGTGATGTAAAGCCTTTGACCTTGTCCGCAAACACATGACCAGACACAGTCAACACTGCCACATTCATTTCTCAGATCAGTCATGGCCTATATAAGCTTAATACACACTGAAGAAGAGCTCTGTGCACAGAGCCAGAGACAGAATTTCCTACAGACTGGAATGGCTCTGGTGCTACCCTACTGAATAACACCAATGGATGCAAAGACAGTGGACAAAAACCTTACAGAAATCTTTTGAAGCCACCTTTAATTAAATGAAATCTGTAGAGCTACACAATGCAGAGGTAAATATATAAAGAAAGAAAGAGAGAGGTGGAGACATGGGGGTGGGGGGGGGGGGGGGGTGGAGGGAATTTTTATTATTTGACTAGCTCCATTTCTAACTCCTAAGTCAACATGAAGAGCAGTACATGCAGTGCTTATATTTCACCCTTTCTTTCATTCCCAGGGATAATTTCCTAATGAAATTAAACAGAAGCTCTCCTTTGTCTCTGCCAGTATAGTATTTAGACATTACATTTGAGTGAGTGAGCTTTGTCAGTGGTAGATGCAATGCGAACCTGTTCTGGTCTGTGTTCCTTTTTTTTTTTTTCTTAAAACATACAGTCCAGCCACATCTGTCTGAGTGGCATTACAAACCCCCCCTCTCAGATGCCTTTATTCATCAAGAAGTTTAATATGAACATCAAGCATGAGCATTGCCACCACTGGAAAGGGGAAGCTCTTGCCTCTGAAACATGTGAAGTCATTCAGTAGCTTCTTTTTCGCCATGTGGCATCTCCATAGGAAGGCAGTGGGTCTGGATACCCATGCTAGATCCTTCAGATTAACGTGCACCTGTGCAGTCAAATGATGATGAAAAGAGTGCCCTGTGGTGCATTGTTAAGAGTGACCGACTATTAAATTAGGATAGCGTCAGTGCTATGTTATGTATGCGTAGGTAAAATGTACATGGTGAGGCATGTTGATGCTCTTTCCAATTTGAGGGGATAGGCTCCCTCGACATCCTCAGCTGTATTCTGTTTTCTTTCTCTTGCCCCTTTTTTCCCCCTTACCCTTCTTTACTCCTTCTTATCCCCAATTCTTCCTCTTTTCTTCATGTTATTAGGATGCTTTGTGAGGGACATGTGGTCAATGAAAGGTCATGATGTTGAGACCATGGCTCCAGGTCCATAAATAAGGTCCATAGACCACCATGAGCTTCAGTGTGGTATGTCCCTCTCCGCTTCATCACTAATTTATTTCTCTTCCAAATCTCATCTCTGCAGGAGATTGTTGCTCAACTCTGTAGCCAAAGGGAAGACAACCCATCCAGAGGAAGAAAACTCCAATAAAACAAAGTGGGAATGATGAAATAGTGAATAACCTGACCCCAGGCATGGTTCCCATTAGCCTTGACTGGCAACCCTTGAGTGTGTCTCAAAAAAAAAAAGCCCCAATCGCCTTATGAGCAGAGCAGGGCTGTAAAAAGCTACGGGATTCAATGCTTAAGAAAAATCAGGAGGAAGACAAGTAGCAGAGAGGTTCCTCAAACCGTCTCCTGGCATCCCCTGTGCACCTGGTCTGACTCAGTCTACGATGCCTTTCCTCTGGAGCAAACCAGCTGTGGTTGGTTGGGTAAAAGATGGGAAATCCACTTGACCACTGCCCAGGGAAAACAGTGAAAAAACCCAGACCCAGAAACCCACCTGTGCCACTACAGCATCGTTAGTATGGAGATGACACTCCATCTTTGTCAGAACCATAGAGCACAGGAATAACACGAGAAGCAGTAGTTATGGGTTATAAGACTTTCTAAAATCCCATACATGAAAGGTTCCACTGGTCTGTCCTAATAGTCCCATGAGTCAGTGACTGCCCAAATCCTGTGGGCAGCCCACCGCTTACCTGCCACACCTGTCTTCTCCAGAGAAGTGCATGGGGATAGGCCAAAGGTCATAAAGATATAAAATGATTTACTTGCAACACACAGAAGGAAAGAAGAAATGTTCTCCGTGTTCCACAGGCGCTTTCAGACCGAACAGTTCTAGGGTCTCATTCGAGAGGAACTACCCCCTGGGGAGCTCCCCCTAGAACTACATACATTCTAGGGCTTTTTCTCTGTTTGCATTCGCACCGTTGGTAGGAACGCTAAAGTGATGTAAGCTGGCTATTGTTTTACACGGTTAACCAGGGTAACAGCACATTTTTAGGTACAAATTTGATGACTTTCATGACCTTTTTAATACCTCTTAAAGGAAAAGATAATACCATTACTGCAGCGAAAGAAACTGACAAACTAGACCACAGTATACACAGTTATTGAGTTTTATTGAATTTGAATGAAAGAAATATTCAGTGCACATTAGATAACATAATTGTCCTCTCATTAATGAAAATAAAACTGTATGGTAATAGACCCAGTACAATGGAAAAAAATGTTCCCCTGCATTTACCACCACAGTAGCAGTGAACGACTCGATGGGCATAGTGCTTTTCGGGTGCTAGCATAGTGCTTGTGGCTGATGGTTGCTCGCAGTGTCGTGTTTTTGTTTTTTTTCCTTTTTCCTAGCCGCAGCCCTCAAATCGTGAGGTGGATAAACACGTTCTTCTTCTAGGTTAAAATGCGGATCACAGCCACACACGTGGACACACAAACACCTACCGAAGCGGAATGTACGGTACCTCTTTATCGTACAAACAAATAGGTATTGGACCTTGCGGAAATGGTCATTGTTGTGGGATATAAAATACTGGTAAAATAAAACATAAAAACTGAACATGCTTCCCCTCCTACAATTACAAATGTTTTAAGACATTTTTAGACCTGAATATCAAAAATTAAATTTAAGGTGTTCTAAGACTTTATATTTTACACAGATTGTTTTAAAAATGGCGGTTGCAATCACCGTATACCTGTGTCTGGACCAATTGCCGTACACCTATGTCACCCAAGGTTCCTATTGCGCTGCGAAAGTACCTACCCTGAAGCAGGAGCTAAAAAAGCCCCTCAAAACAGCGTTCTAAGAACTATGATCATTCTGAGGTGCGAACACGTGAAAAAGGGGGTACTTTCTCCAACAGTTCTAATAAATATGGAAAAGTTCCTCCATTGCAAAATTGCCTAATATGTTGACAACCCTTATTTCATATATTTGTCTGACATCAAAGAGACTGCATTGATGGATCATCAGCTGAACAAATGCCATTTTGGCATTACTGCTCTTCAGGAAATGCAACTCCCTACAGATGGATCACTGAAAGAGGAAAACTACGCATCCTTTCGGCAGGGCCTTGGCACAGAGAATGAGGCATCATTCGGGCAAGCTAAAACTGTAAGTGCCCATGTACCAGCTCTTACCACAAGCCCAGAATAAAGGGACAGATTTAGACTGTTGAGGACTCGCTTCCAGCGAATGAACAGTAATTCATACTTGGCAGCTTTAACACATGTTTAATCCAACTTCTTTTCATGACCACTACTGCATCACCAGTACTATCTCTGGAGACAAAGATTGTCTTCTACAACACCTCTTTTACTAAAGACCTAGAGAACAGGCCAATTCCCCAAAAGCCAAGGAGGAAAAACCGAATTTGGGAAACTGTACATCCTCAGTGTCAGTAGACAAAAAATTGGAAGTACTCACTTTAATGACTGACATCACTATGTTGCCATTTGGCCATAAAAATTAGCCAGCAAGGGCTGGGAAGACAAGAACATTACCACACTTATCCGGCTTATCGATGAGAAAAATGAGGCCTGTCCAAACCCCGGCTGACCTCAAAAATAACAAAGGAACAGTTCTGCTGAGAAAGGTCAACGCTCCAGCAAGAGTTGAGGCCCTATGCAAATAAACATTAGACAAACTATGTGCAACTATCCAGCAAGCTACTGACTGTGAAAAACAAAAGAAAATAAAGTTGTTTTGGGACCGAATGTCAAAAAAGTTGTTGCTTGGAAATCTAAAAATAGTGTGCCTATGGGAGACAAAAAGAGGCAGCCAGAAAGATGAATGGAACACTATGCTCAAGGAAAATCAATCAACCCAAGCCTCGATGACTTTCCCTAATTGAACCAAACCCTCATCCAGGCTGGAGGCAGCCCCCAGTGAGGAGAAGCTCTCTAGAGCCATTGATGAGTTGCAACAGTACAAAGCTCCTGGCACTAACAGCAGGACAACTGAGCCTCTCAATGCTGATGTGAAGATTGCAAGTTTGTTTGAAAGAATTGAGAAAAGAAAGGCCCTGTTCCAACCTCATGCCTGCGAAACATTGTTCTGGTGATCAGTGCAAAGAACACTGTCTTAGGTACCACCATCGAACTATTCATGTCCTCAATGGATACACCATTAAAATGTTCAAAAGGTTTGCAGCTTAGACTCTACAGACAGCCTTTCCTATGATGAAAAGATTAATTTTAGACTTGGCAAAGGAGCTACCACTTTTCATTCACTGACCAAAAGAGCATGGAACAATCCAAAGGGGACTATTAGAAGAAAAATCTGTCAAGCTTTAGTTTTGAGCTCAGCACAGATGAGAGACATGCACCACTTATGCAAGGCAAGAGGGAAAAAAAACCCTTCTATTTCAAAGCATCTTTCATTTTTAACATCTGTGAACAATCTTGATCATAAAATGGGAGGACAAAGTAACAAATGTTGAAATGTTCTATGAGGCAAAACTTCCAAGCCTCATTACAACCCTAAACAAAAAGTAATTATCTTAGCTCAGCCATTGGTAGAGAATGGAAAACAATCACATCCCCTGAGAAATTCTCTTTGGTGAACCTACAGATGGGTCACGTCTCGGAGGAAGTCCAAATCTGTGTTTCTAGGAAGACTACAAGACCAGTTGTGTGATCAGTTCAGGCTGGGAAAGGGCTGCAGCAAATCATGATGTCTGACATGTGGCAGGAGGAGGTGCTGAAACGTGAGTGAACAAACTGGTGGATGACTGGATGGAGAGGCCTTGCAGGTGAAAGTCACCCGCAAGGTCAGGATGTATTTGTCTGTAAAGCGGTTAGAGGAGTGAAGACTTTTCAGAGATAACTTGAGAGATTGAGGGTGAGTTACTCTGTAAAGGTACGTCCATTTGCCTCTGTCACAAATGGGTGAAGACAGCAGAAACCTGAGGAAAACCAAAGCCCAAATACAACAGAGTTGTAATTGCAGCAAAGTTAATGTTGTGTCACTCCAATGGTCTGTTTGTCTCTTTCTCACATTATCTATTTTTTTTTATCTTCTCTTTTTATTTCTCAGTTTGTCTCTCACTCCCCCCTCTTTTTTTAACACAAGAACTTACAAATCCACTCACGGGAACATTACAGTCATACGATACATCTGGTAACACAGTGACATCTGGGTTTAATATGAAGGTCATCAGATCTTTCTCTCCTCATTCTGTGCACCCTGGTGTGAAAAGTACAACAGAATGGAACAGGTGATGTTTATGCCGGTTGGGTATTCCAATGGTTTATAAGTAATGTATCTAGTTTAGTATGTAGAAGAACAGTATTATATTTGATATATTCAAAGCCAGACACATGATTAGAGTCCAGGCTCTCATTACGTCTCTGTTTAGGTTTCAAACAGAAAGGCCTGAATGAACATCCTCCAGCATCCAGCCCAGGTGAGACAGCAGATCCCAAACAGGTACAGCACTGACACTAACACAGGAGACCAGAACATGCCAGAGCTTCAGTAGCCCCACAAAGAACATCTGTACTTTTCTCAGAACGCTTACCAAAACACATCAGTACTGTTTTTTTACGGTGTGCTTAACATGTAAAAAAAATTTACTTAAAGTATAAAAGAAGTGTAAAATTGTGCTACATGATTCATTTCCACTATTCTTTTCTATTTAAAACTGTGTTAAGTGTTGGGATCTGGAGAGTTTGGATTGCAATGAACTGAAGAGATAAATGTAAGCGACTGTGTAGAGGTACATTCATCAACTACAGTCACACAGAACATGTCAGGTGAGTATATGTATAAATGGCTATCAAAAGAATTTAACGTGACAGCCCTGGTATGCTGCTGAATAAGAGGGAGCCACAGAGAGCCCCAGTTCCCAGCATAGGAGCATACTGCAAAACCAGAAGTAGCCTCTTGTATACAGGGCCTGGCTGCAACTCCTTCACCAGCTGGTCCTCCTTTTCACAACACATTTATTTCTTTTCTATTTTCTTCTCCACCTGATCTCTTTCTCCCTCCTTCAGTTTCTTTCAGCCACTGCACCCTCTCTTCCTCCCTTTCTCTCTTTCTCTGCCCTCCCTCTCTCCCTCCTCCTCGTAGTGCGTTCTTTGGTCTGTGGGCCACAGTGTGATCTGAATCACAACATCTGTGCCTGCCTGCTGCAAAGGCTCATGGGATTTCTGCTAAGAATTCTGCTCCTTGCTCTCAGACCTGTTTTTGGCTGTTTGTTTAGTCGTTTGTGTCAGCCTTTAAAATTTAATCTGAAAGCTGGCAGCGATTAAGAGAGAATTAAATTACTTCCAACGCTTTCACTGTATCACTGCTAAACACACACACACACGCACACACACACAAACACACTTATATACAGCACAGATCATGCTGAAATGTGGGCAGTTGCTTTTTTTCCTTTATCATGCTAAATTTAGCTCAAGTTCCATGGAGCCCGCTGTAGGAGTGATGGAAGACTCTTTGGTGTCAAATCTCTTTCTTTCCCACAAATGCACCCACACACACACAAACACACACACACACACACACACACACACACACACACAAATGTTTCTTGGCTGTCGAAGCAAAATGAATCTTTATGTAAAACAGTTTTGTATATGAATTTTATGGAACAGAACAGCTAATATTTATGTTGGACAGGTTACACAATGTTTTGCGAATACAACATTAAGATGAATTACAATTTTTCAGAATTGTTTACACACTAAAATGGGAACTTGAAACTCAATCACTGAAACTCATGTACCAAATCCTGAACCCAAGTCTGCAAAATTGCAAGCACAATTTCTCTTTTACGTTCAGTTTTCAATTCTAAATCACTCTTTTTGCAAAACACTACACACAATTCTCTACATCAGGCACAACATTCAAAATTAAAATCTCTTCTGTCCCTTTGGAAAGCAACACCAATCAAAATGCCAAGCTACATGTATTTATTTATTTATTTATTTATTTATTGGCAACACCCACTCCTCACAGGTGTAAACACTAGTTGCTTGATCATTCACTTAGAAATCAGAGCTTTAGCTCTATAAAAAGGCCACAGATGAGCTCTCCTGTTTTGGGGGAAAGTGGAGGTCAATGGTGAAGCAAGAGCTAGAGGTCAAGGAATGAGAGTAGGACGAGGATGAGGACGAGGACGGGGACGAGGACGAGGACGGGGACGAGGACGAGGACGGGGACGAGGACGAGGACGAGGACGAGGATGAGGACGAGGACGAGGATGAGGACGAGGATGAGAACGAGGAAGGACAGTTGTCTCAGATGTGATCAGGGCCACACTGGTTGACCATGTGCTCAACCATGTATTGAGTATGAGGGAGGCTGGGCAGAGAGTTCAGCCCAACCTGAGCCGCTACACAGTAGCATCTGTCATCAGTACATTCAGGAATGAGAACTGGTAAGTTACCTACTATATACACTATGCTACTGCTCTTTATGGATGTATACTGTAGCATTCTGCAGTCTGACATATCAGTAGGCCTATGTTACTCAGTGGTTGTTGGCCAATGGTACAGTAATGTCATTTCATACTGGAAAAAAAAAAAGAAATTACTTTCGCTTAGTATAACCAATCTTATCACAGTTTTGGATCTTCTGCAGAACTGAGAGACAAACAGGCCATGGTGGAAGACTCCAGCTGTTCACACCAGAACAGGGGACCGCTATTGTGAACATGGTGGTGGCAAACAATACCATCAGAGTACGAGAAATCCAGAACCACATAATTACAGACAACACAATATTTAAGAACATTCACCAGGTGGGCTTGTCTACTCTGGACCGTGTATTACAGTGCAACCAAATCCAGAATAAACAGGTCTACAGAGTGCCATTTGAGTGAAACTCAAAGAGGGTTGAAGAACAGCGCCATGAATATGTGCAAGTAAGTACTATACTGTGAATTTACTATCATATCAGCACTGTATAGACACATTACAGTACTGTAATCCAGTGTATTGATACTGACTGCTTCAGGTCTGTTTTGTCATATTGTCTTGTCTGTTTGAGAGAGTCTTGTAGCTGGATGCCGTTGCAGTTCAGCACGTTTGATGAGGCTTTGGCTTTAACCTTTAGCCAAAAGAAGGGGACAGGGACAGAACATTTTTGGCCACTGTGCCATTATGAATGTCCCTGAATAACATGGAGGGAATATCACCGTGTGCGCTGCTGTCAGCCAGCATGGCATCCTCAATCACCATGCCAACCTTGGTCCCTACAATTCTGACTGTCTCATCACATACCTGGACACGCTACATGGCATCCTCAATCACCATGCCAACCTTGGTCCCTACAATTCTGACTGTCTCATCACATACCTGGACACGCTACATGGCATCCTCATTCCAGCCGAGCAGAGGGGTGGACCAGAGCAGCCTTGGTATGTTGTCATCTGGGAAAACGTGAGTTTCTACTGTGCTGATCTGGTCCGCAACTGGTTCATTGACCCCCCACACTTTATTGTTCTATACCTTGCACCATATTTCCCATTCCTAAACCCAACTGAAGAGGTTTTATTTCAGTGAAGCGATGCAAGGTGTATGAGCACACCTCACACGCATGCCTCTTCTCCAGGCCATGGAGGGTGCATGTGGTGATGGTGCTGTGGGGGCTTTCAGCGACTGGATCTGTCACTCCAGAGGATTCGGGGCTTTCAGCGGCTGGATCTGTCACTCCAGAGGATTCTCTCCCTGCTGTTTAGTCAGGGAGACCATCGCTTGTGATGTAGATGAGGTGATGTGGCCAGACAGGAGACAGGATGCAGCCTAATTTCTTTTTTCTTGCATTTTGCATTTGTTTTTGTCTTTGTGTTTAGAGTTTTGAAACACTGAGCCACTTATTTTATTTATTTTACAGAAAACTCTATCTTACTGAATGTATTTCCTGGCTTTCTCCTGTTGGGAATGTAAAGTGTAACATGCAAAACACACGTGTTCCAAAATACTGCATTGTGGAGAAAAATACATGTTTGTTACTGTATTGCATTTGTGTCTGTATTTGAGTAGATATACATAACTGTAACAATCTTTTACAACTGGCCACAGTGTAACACTGAAAATACAAAAGGCCTAAAACTACCGATAAGATATTCATAGTAGTGCTTTGTGTTGAGCACATCAGTGTGTTAGTTGGTAGAAAGATCTATTCATATGATGTGTCATTTTGATAAAAAAAACACACACACACATTTTGGAAAGAGAGAAAGCAATTTTTGAATGCAGTGTTTGTTTTTGCTAGTGATTTGTAGAGTTTTGTATTTGTGGTTTTGTGTTTAGAGTTTTGAGAAAATGAGCCAAAGATTCAGAAAACTACCTCACTGACTGACTAACCAAATAACTAACTACCTCACTGACTGACTCACCAAACAACTACCTCAATGACTGTCAAACTCACCAAATAACTAACTATCTCACTGACTATCAGACTCACCAAATAACTAACTACCTCACTGACTGACTGACTCATCAAATAACTATCTCACTGACTGTCAGACTCACTAAATAACTAACTACCTCACTGAATGACTCACCAAATAACTACCTCACTGACTGACAGACTCACCAAATAACTAATCTCCTCACTGACTGATTAAATAAAAATATTAGTACATTGTAACAAAAACATTGTTCTTTGAGGTCACTGGGAGAGTCACAAATAGAAATAGTTTTGTTTTTGAAGCCAAATTTGAAGACTGATAGCATGTTAACAGAAGATTCTACCAGAAGATGAGAGAGAGAAAGAGAGAGTGTCTTTCTCTCTTCACTAAATGACTTGATGGCTTTCTTATTCTAATTTGTTTATGATGAAATACAGCCTGTCTGTTGTCTTCTCCTGTCCCAGTACTGACAACAGAGGAATGTCAGTAATAAGAGTTCATATCTCGTTTCACAAGAGTAGGGATTCTCTGTCAAAGCCTTATCACTTCTACAAGCATAAAGCTTTCGCTCCCAACCAATTACCATGGCAACCAAATCACAAGCTTAATTAAATTAAATTTAAGTAAGTTTAAGTATTTAATTGGTCACACACACACTAGGAGCAGTCAGTGGTGAAATTCAGCCTCTGCATTTGACCCATCCCATAAACACACACTAGGAGCAGTAAGCACACACACACACACTAGGAGCAGTAAGCACACACACACACACTAGGAGCAGTAAGCACACACATACTAGGAGTAGTGGGTAGCTGCAGTGCTTTGCCCGGGGACCAACTCCAGTTCCTTTTTTGCCAGGGTCTTGGTCCTGGGCACTGACAGGAGTATTAATACTATACACCCTATACATGGAGCCTAACAAACCAGAACACCCAGTGGAAACCAATGCGAACACAGGCAGAGAATGCAAACTCCACATAGAAAGGACCTGGGGCGGCCGAGATTCAAACCCAGGACCTCCTGGCTCTTCTCTAGCAGTGCTAACCACTGAACCACCGTGCAGCCCAATAGACTTATTTACTGATTGACACGGTGGCCTGGGCTGCATCACACAACATCATAACCATTTATAATCTTTACAAACCCGGCACCATCTGGTTTCTGCATAATACAATTTACATTCTCCACAGAGCAATCTGCTTACTGTACCTAGACTCAGTGTTGGTTTATTTTTGCAGGTAATTTGTCAAACTATATTTAATTTCACATCTTACAAAAACAACACAAGTCAAAACTGTCCCAGAGGACCACGGGACACTTTAAATATTGGTTGACAGGTCGTCCATGTATGGGCTGTGTTTCATACGTTGTTGATCAGTCAGACAGAGACTGATATGTATGGCAGGCATACATAATGGCCCGTGTGAACATAAAGCTTGTGATGTCCAGAGTTGTAGTAATGTATATCTGTGTGTGTGTAAGAGCTGTAGCAGTCTCTCTCGGCCGGCTCTCTGTGCTGGTCCAACCCAAGCATAATGAGTTTCATGGAGCGATCCTTACAGATGGGGAAAAGATACCAGGCTGAAGTGTGGCCCAGATAACTGTGATTAGTGCTAATCACACTCATGATGTGTGTGCCATAGAGAGAGCGAGTGTATGCGGGTGTGTGCATGTGTCTGTGCCTGTGTTTGTGTGTGTGTGTGTGCGTGTGCTGACAATGCGATATAGCAGAACTATCTTATGCAGTAGAATTGAAGAGTTTTTATTGTTAAACAGCTGAAATTCTAAATAAATAAATGCACTAAAATAAACATTCATTGTTATGGTCTAATTCATTCTCAAAACTGCAGAGTAATGAATGTGGCTCTTCCCTGTATATTTACAATATCCCTTAACACCTGTGGCCTTGTTAGGACCCCTGTTGGTTAATGTGAATGTATTAATGGTGCTTGGCTGTAGCTGCATATGAACATTAATATTTAATAATTAATATGAATATTAATAATCAGGAGATTGGTCTGATCTTTTCTTTCTTTCTTTCTTTCTTTCTTTCTTTCCTTATTTTCCTCCAATATGACATTTTTCTACAGGAAACATTTTGCCAGCTTTCTACATCTTCCGAAAGATAAAAGGAGCTGGAGAATAGAAAGAGACAAGCTCATTGTAAACCAGGATCAACAGCTTTTCTCTCATACCATTATAATTTAGCAGCCGGTCACATTCATGACTCCTGGTTGTAATTACTGTCTTAATTTTATAATGATATTCATTTAGTTGTAAATGATCAGTGATAACTTCTTATTATATTCTAGACAACAGATCTCTCTCTCTCTCTCTCTCTCTCTCTCTTTTTTTTTTTTGTTGATTACTTTTTATTGATTTAATTTTGAACGTAGACAAACAGATAACAGCAATGCTTCTTTGGGAATGGGGGGGGGGGGGGGGGGGGGGGGGGTGTCATACAACTAACATGCAGCAGATGATCAGATTTACACACCACACATGGCTTAGACTGACATACAGAAATAATTAACTCATTAAATATTTAACAAAAACTGCAGCAGATGATCAGTTATTGATTGTTCAAGATGTTGCCTCATGGAATCTGGCTGTATTACACTCCAAAGTTAAAATATCTAAGAGGTAGGAATGCCAGACAGATGACAGGTAACAGGTGACTCTCTCTTTCTCTCTCTCTCTCTCTGTGTCTCCGTCTGTCTTCACTCTGTGTGTGTGTGTATGTGTGTGTGCATGTGTGTGTGTGTGTGTGTATGTGTATGTGTGTGTGTGTGTGTGTGTGTATGTGTGTGTGTGTGTGTATGTGTGTGTGTGTGTGTGTGTGTGTGTGTGTGTGTGTGTGTATGTGTGTGTGTGTGTGTATGTGTGTGTGTGTGTGTGTGTGTGCATGTCCAGGTGAGATTATTAATTAGGAAATAGTCTGTCCAGCAATATTACACAGCCAGTTATTTTGGTATCTATTCTTCCATTTTTAAGTTGTTTCCGAAACCAAAATTACACGGACAATTATTCATTACAAAACAGTCCACACACTTTCTTTTTCAGATGCTGGATAGTCACTGTTGCTCTGGCTTTAGTTAGGTTTTTTGTCTGTTGTGGACAGCTCTAGAGAACGTTGAGAAATGGCTCTTCTCTTTAGTGGACAGTGTTAGTCTGTGAGTGTAAATGTGATCCCCTGACCTTTAGACAGTTGAATATACAGTAAAAGGTGCACAGGTGTTGTGTGTGTTCTTTCTGACTGTGGTCATTACTGTGTGAATGGCATTGAATGTTGATACATTCTCACTCATGTCTGTCTGCTCTGTGGTGTCAGGTGGCAATTAGAGGAGAGACTTGATACATTGCAATACGTGGGCTAATAAGTGTTTCACTGATTCTGAGCTTAAACATTATATAGACTCTCCCCATGTCCCCCTGTTTCTCTCTCTCTCTCTTTTAGATAACCACTGGCCGATTAACCAACAGCTGATTCTCAAGCTGTCAGTGAACCTAAGCCATTTGCAATGTTAGAACAATCATATCTGATATCGCTCGGAAGCATAAAATGCCACGGATAGGAGCAGGCTAATATGATGTT
>NC_044508.1:20794297-20796797 GCF_902362185.1 Chanos chanos | reverse complement strand
AAGGACAAGGCTGCTACTCTCTCAATCTCAGAGCAAATGAGAATTAAAATAGGAATGGAAGTGACATATATAAACAAACTGAATGAATCACATAAATAAAATGTTTGTTCTGCACAGAGAATCCAGGGAAAACATAAAGTCAACAAATGACCCATCCTTTGTCCTGTGTTTGCGTGTGTGTTTGCGTGTGTGTGTGTGTGTGTGTGTGTGTGTGTGTGTGTGTGTCTCAGTGTCTGAGACTGAAGAGATGATCAGTCATAGAGATACAGCCATGGAGCCTCTGCATTTTACTACTCTACAATAAGCAGGAAAATGGCAAATGCGTCATTTAATGGCTCCACTGAGGACTCAACACAGCTAATACTCTAGCTCCTCCGCTCTAGGTTCTCCATGTACCAGCGTTTCATTCTCTGGAACAGAATCGAAATGAATTGAATTTCAGCATATTCTGTTCATTTCAATTCAGTTCAGTTCAGCTCAGGCAAAAACAAGTCACTTTTCTCTGCACTCATCATTCACTTTATTAGAAATACCTTTTCCTTGGACCTGCACTCACTGGCCACTTTTTTAGAAACACCTTTTCCTTGGACCTGCACTCACTGGCCACTTTATGAAGTATACCTACCTAAAAGTTCCACTACTGATGGAGAATAACAGACTGCATCCCGTCCATTGACACACACAGTTTGTTAGCCACACTTTGTCCTGTTTACCAGTGGTCAGCTTCTGATCACAGGACCCCTAATGACTAGATATTATTTGAGAAGCAGACCATTCTCAACACTGTCATGGTAGTGATATGGTAGTGTCATGGTAGTGATGTAGTAGTGTCATGGTAGTGATATGGTAGTGTCATGGTAGTGATATGGTAGTGTCATGGTAGTGATGTAGTAGTGTCATGGTAGTGATATGGTAGTGTCATGGTAGTGTCATGGTAGTGTCATGGTAGTGTCATGGTAGTGATATGGTAGTGTCATGGTAGTGATATGGTAGTGCCATGGTAGTGATGTAGTAGTGTCATGGTAGTGATGTAGTAGTGTCATGGTAGTGATATGGTAGTGTCATGGTAGTGATGTAGTAGTGTCATGGTAGTGATATGGTAGTGTCATGGTAGTGATATGGTAGTGTCATGGTAGTGATGTAGTAGTGTCATGGTAGTGATATGGTAGTGTCATGGTAGTGATGTAGTAGTGTCATGGTAGTGATATGGTAGTGTCATGGTAGTGTCATGGTAGTGATATGGTAGTGTCATGGTAGTGATATGGTAGTGCCATGGTAGTGATGTAGTAGTGTCATGGTAGTGATGTAGTAGTGTCATGGTAGTGATATGGTAGTGTCATGGTAGTGATGTAGTAGTGTCATGGTAGTGATGTAGTAGTGTCATGGTAGTGATATGGTAGTGTCATGGTAGTGATGTAGTAGTGTCATGGTAGTGATATGGTAGTGTCATGGTAGTGTCATGGTAGTGTCATGGTAGTGATATGGTAGTGTCATGGTAGTGATATGGTAGTGCCATGGTAGTGATGTAGTAGTGTCATGGTAGTGATGTAGTAGTGATATGGTAGTGTCATGGTAGTGATGTAGTAGTGTCATGGTAGTGATATGGTAGTGTCATGGTAGTGATATGGTAGTGTCATGGTAGTGATGTAGTAGTGTCATGGTAGTGATATGGTAGTGTCATGGTAGTGATGTAGTAGTGTCATGGTAGTGATGTAGTATGCTGGTAGAAGTGCATTAGACACAGGAGTGTTGCCAGGCTGAAAGTTGTCCAGCACCCAATAATAGACAGAATAGCCAAACCTAAGGTGAGGATGGAAAGACCCTATATGAACTGAGGATCAATCCATCCTCATATTGCTTGTCCTGGGTTGTTAGAGTATAAGGTTTAAATAGTTGGTCTGTTTCAGGGAACAAGGACACGGAGAGATGTGAGAGACATCAGGGTGTGTGTAGTGCACAGGTAGAGCCAATAAAGACTAGAGTTGATCTGGGGGAGTTGGGTGTGTGTAGTGCACAGGTAGAGCCAGTTCGGTGTGTGTAGTGCACAGGTAGAGCCAGTTGGGTGTGTGTAGTGTACAGGTAGAGCCAGTTGGGTGTGTGTAGTGCACAGGTAGAGCCAGTTGGGTGTGTGTAGTGTACAGGTAGAGCCAGTTGGGTGTGTGTAGTGCACAGGTAGAGCCAGTTGGGTGTGTGTAGTGTACAGGTAGAGCCAGTAAAGACTAGAACTGATCTGGGGGAGTTGAGTCAGGGATGACACGGCAGAGCTGGAAGCCATCAGCGGACAGCCTGCTGACAGGCAGGAACGCAGGAGAAAGTAAGAGAGGGAGAGATAAGTAAACAGGTTTGAAGGGTTGAAGCAGTGCTTTCAGGACTTTGAGATGTGATTATTTGAATAGCTGATCTAACTGGACTTGATTCAGGCAGGTGACTCGTCCTGCCTGTTTGCCTGAGGCTTGTCTCGGGTACGAGCAGGCAGAGACAGGCAGTACTCACGATCATC
>NC_044508.1:20784297-20786797 GCF_902362185.1 Chanos chanos | reverse complement strand
CAGATTTAGAAAACGCGTATGACATAGGCTACTACGTGAATGTGTCTTGCCGCTGTGTCAATGCCCGTCGTGGGTGGGTTCTGTGCGGAGAGGAGAGCACCGAAGTGGCCATATGAGAGTTGCAGACTTAAAAGGACCCGTGGTTTAAAGCCTCTGACAATAAACACTTTTTATGCCCGACATGGAATTGCATGCAATCGCTCGTACATGTGTTTAAATCTAGTATACCTTAAAGGCATTATTTTTGATTACGAGAAGAGATATTGACATTCGGGTGATAACGTGCTGTTTGAGATTAATTCACACTTGATCACACGTTAGTTTTTGGTACAGTAGGCTACTGCGGTCTTGACAATCAGGGGCCTCTTCGCTAAGCACGGGTATTTTGTTAGCTGCGTATGTGTTCCTCTGAAAGCCATACGAAGGCGAAGTAAATGAAGCATCTTATCGCAAACGCCTAACACACATTTTATTTTTTTTGAGTATATTGATAGGAACGGATGTAGACTCACAGACCGTGCTGTTTTTACAGCTGTAGGCTTTTCTTTTCTTTTTTCTTTTCTTTTCTTTTCTTTTCTTTTCTTTTCTTGATATAACAGTTCTCAAAAACGTAAGTTAAATTCTTAAATTATGAACGACTACTCTTATTGCTACACCACACCCCAAGCAGTTCCTCTGCCTCTCTAGCTAGTACAAAATAGCTTGTGATTGAGGAATAATTAGCTAACCGCATTGTAATGTAGCAGTTTTTAAATGCGTTATATCTAATGACCAGGGAATGAATTGTGAATAACTTGGCTTTTAATAAATCACACATTTGCATCAAGATTTCATGGTATTGACAATCAGATTCTCTTAAAAAGCAAGTACTACGTTTGATAAAGAAAAAATACTGCTGAGCGTGAATTATTTCCATGTGAAAATAGATGAGAGAATGAGAGACTGTCTGTAAACGTACAAATGACCACTTTTCACCACTGGGTATCTTTTCACCTTCTCAGTATGAATGAGAACTGCGCTCTTGAGACCAGTGATCCTGTCATTTAACATTCTGTCAGTCATTTTGGAGATGAACTCTCTATTCATTCATTTTTAGATCCATTAATGTTTGATCGAAGAGGTTTGAGAAACCTTTGATGCTGAGGAATTGTTTAGTTTTCTTCATATGGTTTTGCATTGATTTGAATGCTTAAATCAATGCTTTTCTGGTTTCTTGGTTCTGTGTTTCAGAGAAAAATATTAATGTCTCTAATTCAGAGGAGTGTTTTGGTAGACTGGTATATATTTAGCAGTACACTATAAACCTGCAAGAAGCAAATCTGCAGTTAAATCAACTAAAGGCCAAAGTAACTGAACAGTACATTGGCACTGCAATGACAGAATGTTTCCTGGGTGATGTAAAGTTATAAAACTGCAATGTCTCAAAGAAACTGAATTGATTGCCATCTTACAGTGCAAGCAAGAAAGATACATGGCCTTTTCATTAAATACACCAATTAGTCCCAAACACTGCTTCTCCTGCCCATAATGCAGCAGTTTTCATTGTAGGCAGAGGCACTGTGGTGGAAATAGGACAGTTTATGAGTGCATACAGGCAGGACAAACATTTTGGATATTGGAGAGCACAAAAGATTTTAAATTCAGATTGCAGCTAAGATGAAGGTTTTGGTTAGATTATAAGGCCATGGAGGGTAGTGGAGAATGAGACAGAGATACCACGGCAGGCACCCCTTACTCACTGCCAGAGTTTTATTTTACCCCACTATGTACGATTATCACACCCACACGCTCTCATTCGGTCCACATCTGTCAGTCTGACACATCACTCTCTCTCTCTTTCTCCTTCATCACCCAATCGTTACTCCATGACTCTTTCTACCTCTTTACCCATTCGTTACTCCATGACTCTTTCTCCCTCTTTACCCATTCGTTGCTCCGTGCTGTGTGCTGCTGAAGATTCAGATTCCCAGTGCAGAGCTCAGCTGTTCCTGAACCTCCCTCTGGTGACTCTGGTGAGTGGGAGGTAACGGGGACTGAGCTCCTTCTTCAGGAGCGGACGGTAGCATGGGAGCAGCTTGCCTGAGATCGCTTTCCTGGAACAGATGGGCTCCGTTTTGATCTCCCATTAGAAACCCTGGAAACTATTGGTGAAGAGCCATGTGAAGCACCACAGGAGTGTGGGTTTGTCAGAGTCCTTCCTGAGAGCATTCCCAGTGCTCAGTGACACGAGACAAGACTGTCTGTCATGCTTCCTTATGAAGATCTGCAGACCCTAACCTCAAAAGGACCTGAAGGCCCATTGCACTAAATCTGTCTGTTCCTTTGTCATGGATGAATCTTGGATGAGTTTACCTTGCACAGAGCCAACATGTATGGTGAGAGTTGTGGTGGATTTGATTATTCAGGTCAATGCTTAAGGAGAGTCCAGCAGTGACGCCCTGTTTCTGACAATCTACACTGTATTATGGGGCAGGAATTAGTATGCCACACTCCCTAGCAA
>NC_044508.1:20761797-20779297 GCF_902362185.1 Chanos chanos | reverse complement strand
GGTGTTGAATGGCCATGTGTTCTGTAGGTTCTCTCAGATAAAGCAGTGAAGAATATTTTACTGCCCTAACCAGACTGAATGTTCTGTGCCTATGTGTGTGTGTGTGTGTGTGTATGTGTGTGTGTGTCTGTGTGATTATCTGCTTGTGTGAGTGTGTGTGTGGGCCGTTGTCAGACTTTTTAAGTAGGTGCTGTTGTCAAACATTTTAGGTGAGAAACAGAAAAAAAACCAAAAAAAACCCCAGCTTCCAGTAAAACAGACGTCGTCATCATTTCACCACATAATTTATAAATCTGTATTTCTCTTGACTGAACTCATGATGCTGTAATCTTTAAAATGTTTCTTATACTTTTATAACTTCAAATTTGCGTGTTATATCGGCGTTCAAATCCACAGCTGTAGATGAGCTGAGTGTGCGGTATTTAGAACACAGTTAATTCCAAGACATGTTCAGTGTAAAGCCTCAGCCTAACCTTGTCTCCTCTGGGCTCTTAGAGGTCAGGGGTGCATCCTGAAAAAAGAAAAGAGAAAAGAGACAGAGAGACACTGTGTGTGTGCGTGTGTGTGCGTGTGTGTGTGTGTGTGTGTAGGGAGTATAAGTGTAATGTGATCTGTTTATCAGTTATGTATGCCTTCAGAGGTTCCAAATGTTTATTCCAGTAGAACACAATGTGTTCCATAAACAAGCTACACTGCTTCTATCAGAAGACATAGTTTGTTGATTGATCTTTCCAATTCATTTAACTGTGTCTAGAGACAAACACAGTGCACAAATCCTTAAGAAGAATCTGCTGTCACTCACAAGGTGTCCAATGGCAAAACTTTGTCATGTTTTGTTCCATGTTTGATGTCCCGGCATCATTAGGAGGATGTGTAAACCCTCTTTCTTAAGAAGACCAGGTGGTAGGATTGGTTTCGCATTATGTTATATGAGATGGTTTGCGGTTAATGTCTTAAGGTATTTGGGGTCATTAGAGGACGGTGTAATTGGATGGTTATTCAAAGTAGCCTCTACTTCAGACAAAGCTGTATGCAAGGCCTTATCATTGAACTCCTACTGCTTCATCATGGAGGAAAACACATTTCTGACCTGCTGCATTCCATGATCCCAAACACCTTCTGGACAAGCTCCATACGATGGGTTTATGACATCCTGCGTTAGTGAACTTTGGATTTTGCTCTGGTTCACGGCCTGTTTCAATTCACAGTCAGAGCTCACAAAGTTGGTCTCATGGTCTGACTGAATTGTGTGTGTGTCTTCCTCTTTTTACCCCCGCTGGCCCAAAGCAATCCATTGCTACGTATGTGCATGGAGGGAGGTCTACAGAAATTCAGTCAGCAGAAAGATCAGACACTTTGTTCACCTGGCTTTTCACGTTGATGTGGGCATGTTATGTGTTCTCTGCTGTGTTCTCTGACCAAACTATTCATGGACATGACAAAGAAGGAGTTTTAAGATATGGCTGGTCTTTGGCAAACAGCAGGAAGTTTTGACTCTTCTGGGACAGCTGACCTGCCCAATCTTCCACCTGCTCTCAAAACTCTATCTGTAATCACTGGGACAAGCTTGTACAGATCTTTTCATAGTGCCTTTATTTAGTGCAACAGTTTCCTCTTGGAGAGTCTACACAAACCGAACCATGGCCTCGTCTGCTATAGCTACATCCTGGAGAGAAAGTCTTTGGATGGTCAGATTTGACATGACAAATGAAAGCTTCAGTTCATTTTCATCATTTGATCACCGGAGGTAAGACGCCAAAATCAGCCTCACTGTTCCCACTCTTTCCATGGGAAACTGGTCTCTCTCAGGGTCCAGGGTCTTTCTTTAGCCCGTCCCTCATCAGGGATCAGTCATGAAGCTATCCCTGAATGCCTATCCCTGAATGCCTATCCCTGAATGCGACCATGAGCCAATCAAAGCAGTTTAACCTGTCAGTGTATTCAGCAAGTCAGGTCCTGCAGAAGCCTTTTATTCAGGGAGGTTCCAGCTAATGCTGATACACACACACCACACGTAATGTCTTTTTCATGGGCAACTCCATGGTATGGATCGCTTATACCACACTGTTCCACTTTCTTGCTCCAGTGTGTCCTGAGGTACAACCTCTGCATATACCTTTGTAAGCACATTATTCATGGAATTCTTGTTCTCACTTAAGAATGTCTGGTCCCTTTTAAACCTTTTCAGTAAGCGTCGTGCTCTTGACTGCTCTACACGCTTGTTATTGGGCATGCTCACACTGCCTCCATGAAAAGGCAACTTCAAGTGATAATGTCCATTTTCTAATGCTGCTTAATTGAGATCATAACCATAAACTGTTCATCCTCTTCAGTCATTTTGTTCCTTTTATCATGGTATCTGTTACATGGTACCCTGATTATACTCTCACATTAAAAGTTGTTCCAAGTTGGCTATGGATATTCCATTGACTTGACTGAAGGTTTCAGAGGTCATAGCATTTAATTGTGTCATCAACACCTCTCTACACAGCGGTGCAGAGCTACCTGGATCGAGGAAAGCATACGTCTTCACACTTTTTTTGTCCAACTTCACCTTAACTGGGACTACAGCAAGTACACACTCTTTTGTCCCAACCCCCATAGGGTTCCCACCATCCAAGGGAAACCCAAGCCTTGACGGAGATTTCGGAGATGACTCTTCTTCTAGCTTAACAGCTCGATATTCTTTTGGATTTTCCTTTGTGTGAATATGTAGATTGGTTGCATGATTCTGCTGACAAAATTGGGAAGACGTGCTTTTTACAAATCTTGCCCTTCTGCCCGTTTCCTGAGAATCGAAAGCACAGTTCTTTGTCTTTCATGAACTTCACCTTTTCTTTGTCTTTCATGAACTTCACCTTTTTCTGACTTTGTCCTTAAGTATGTCACGAAACTCCATCATGTGGTCCTCACCACAAAACAACCATGGCTCCTCAAATGCATCTGAAACAACATTGTTTGATTTTTTTGTTTGCAATTCAGTTTCAGTTTACTTTTAGTTTGTCCTGACACTGCAGAGACTTTGGTAGCAAATCTGCTTCCTTTACTAGTAGGTTTAAAGTTGAAATTCTGCTCTTTTTAACTTTTGGAAATTCCTTTAGTGTCTGTTGGATTTTGCCAAGTTTGACAGGTAATTGGGAAGTTTGGCTTAAATTGTATGAAGTTTCCAGTTCCTCTATAAAACCAACCTTTTGCATGATGGTAAATTGGCTCTATACAAAAAGACCACAGGATATCAAAGCAGAACCATCCTCTGCTTTTACAGGAGACCAGCTTCAACTTCCATTCAAGTTGCTCATTGGCTTCTATATACCTCCTATGTGAATCCACAGGCAGACAACTGTGTACAAGGTTTACGGGGCTGTAAATTGTTCCAAGTCGTAAAGCATGTCTTTCATGTTGTCTATTTTGATATCTGTGCCTTGTTCTAAAGCTTTGATGAAGGATCCAAACTGAAGAGGGTCACCATCAAAAACATTACTCCCCGGCTCTAAGAAGAGACAATTTCAGTTGTCTGATTAGCAGTTCAGTTATTTCATTTTGCCTTCTCATGAGAGCTGTGAGAGCATTACTGTCTTGATTCACTGAACCATTCTGACTTTGACTTTCTGTTTCTGGTTTAAAGTGAGGTGATGACAAATGGGGTATGTCTTTGGCTGAGGGACCTTTTTGTGTTGTGGGAACCTTCTTAGCTCTTGCAGGAGCTATGTATTTAGTGGATTTTTTTTTTTGACGTGGATGCAGGGCCGCTGCTAGCCATTTCGGTGCCCTAAGCACAATTGCTTTGTGGTGCAAAACAAAACAAAAACATTTGGAAATGCAATCTTGTTTAGACTGGAGAAATATATTTTCATTAGTAATGTTACAAATAAGAAGATCCGAACTATACAGTCTATATTACACTGTAGAACTAACAATAGAACAGGCAAAAAAAGAAAACGCACACACACACACACACACACACACAAATATATGGAAGTGTAATCTTCTTCAACAGATTAAACTGAAGAATTATATTTTCATCATCAATGTTAGCATTATTGTTAAAATAAATAAATAAATATAAATAAACACAAATAAGAAAAACAGAACTGTACAATTAGTCACACATAACAGAAAAGTCTCAGACAGTAAATATTACACTACAGAACTACAGAACAGGCGAAAAAACAAGACAGAACAGAACAGAACAAAACAAAAGAAAAAACATGCGCACACACACAAGTATTTGAAAGTGCAATCTTCTTCAATAAAACAAACCAAAAAAAAAAAGTCATCAATAAATAAATATAAATAAATAAATGTAAAAAAATACAAACTAATTGTCATTATCAATAAATAAATATGAATAAACAAATATAAAAAAATACAAACTAAAAACAGAACTAAACAACTAGTCACACAAAACAGAAGAAAAGTCACAAAACTTTACAAACTGCCAGTACCTGCCTGAAAGTCTATAAGATCTTTAGCTTGCTAATTTCAGTGTTGGCTAGCTCACTTAAGATTCCAACCGTTAATGTTATGCATGCATAGACTACATGGTTTAAGCAAATTTTCCAGTATTTTAAGAATTAACATTTTTTTCCTTTTTTTATAGCCTATATTAAATAAAAATAGGCACATCTCTGAGAATGCAGTTGTTATGATTGTCAGTATTATACTTCATGTTTGCAATTACACTGGTAGTCTTGGAAAGTCTTTTCACACCAAGAATGCTGATTTAGAAATTTACTTGAAATACTTGAGTAGCTTTATGGAGCATTTAGTTTTCGACGTGACTATACAGTAGCCTGTGAAACAGTAGCCTGTGAAACAGTAAGGTTACACGGATCTGTTGGAGTGTGTTACACACATTGTGTGTTTCTCCTGCTAATATGTTCCAAGTATTAGTTGTGATAGTTTGAGATATGACTGTAAGTTACTAGAAATAGGCTGCAAAGTGTCAGAAAAATGCTCACAGGTTACCTTTTGCTTTTATTTTTACTGCGCCTAAGCAATGGATATGCAAGACATCAAAATTCATTATGACTGCCTTCGAAGATGCTCTCACAACAATGATGTTAACATTAATCTCGGTGCAAAAAAATCAATTTAATCTAAACGGCAAACCCAGCTAACAATTTTTGGTTCCCAGAACTTTCCGGGAACGGAAATGGTTATCTCTTTTGGTTGCGGAAACATTCCTTGAAGGTTTTTTTTTTTGGTTGTCCTATGGTTTGCCAAGAAAGTTTGTTTTAAGTAAATATAACGTTAGTTTTTGGTTGCATGTTTTGGTTTATGGAACGCTCTCCTAAAGCTTGTTATGTGGGAACCTTTGGAGAACCTTTGGAGAACCTTGGAGAACGTTCCCATTTGGTTGTATTAACATTCCCCTAACCATTGCAACACAAGAAACGTTTGGAAAACCTTATGACAATGTTCCAGTTAGGTTTTCTAAATGTTATAGGAACATTCATGTAACTATCTAACACTGTGGCGTGTCTCTCTTATAGATCAGCATATTTGGAGAAATAATTGCGAATGACGTTTAGTGTTGTATTGTTGTCTTATGGTTTATACGAAATAAATAATAATCTGAAAAGATTGTTTTCACCACAAAATGCAGTTGCTGGTTATTTAAAAGTTTCTGCTCTTCTTGGGCAGTGTGGGCCAGTGCTGTGTCTCCCTACATCAGAATGAACGTTCGTAATCATACCTGTGAGCGATGCACGAGCGGCATCCCATGGTTTCTTCTTCTTTCTCTTCTCTGCCCCCGACTCCTGGGATGGTGCAATTATGTATATTTTGTTTTGCTTATCATGGTCTAATGGTGCCTGTTGTAGTGGTGCTTCATCTTAAATTTAAATAATTCATCATTATGTTTATTATGATGATCATTACGCTGTTCTGGTGGCCCTCCGGCACTTGGTGCCCTACGCACAGCGTGTAATGCATGTGTACCTCATGGCGGCCCTGCGTGGATGTCTCTGGATGTTTGTCTCTGAGATTCCTTGAGTGCTTGTTCCGTAGTTCATGTAATGATTCAGATTTCCTGAAAAGTGTGACTTTTGCATTTGCTGCCACCAGTTCAGCTTACCCTCTGCTGGGCCTCCTCAGTGTCTAGAGCATGTCTCTACTCCAGTCCTAAAGCTTACCCTCTGCTGGGTCTCCTCCATGTCTAGAGCATGTCTCTACTCCAGTCCTAAAGCTTACCCTCTGCTGGGTCTCCTCCATGTCTACAGCATGTCTCTACTCCAGTCCTGAAGCTTACCCTCTGCTGGGCCTCCTCAGTGTCTAGAGCATGTCTCTACTCCAGTCCTGAAGCTTACCCTCTGCTGGGTCTCCTCCATGTCTAGAGCATGTCTCTACTCCAGTCCTGAAGCTTACCCTCTGCTGGGCCTCCTCCATGTCTAGAGCATGTCTCTACTCCAGTCCTGAAGCTTACCCTCTGCTGGGTCTCCTCCATGTCTAGAGCATGTCTCTACTCCAGTCCTGAAGCTTACCCTCTGCTGGGCCTCCTCCGTGTCTAGAGCATGTCTCTACTCCAGTCCTGAAGCTTACCCTCTGCTGGGCTTCCTCCATGTCTAGAGCATGTCTCTACTCCAGTCCTGAAGCTTACCCTCTGCTGGGCCTCCTCCATGTCTAGAGCATGTCTCTACTCCAGTCCTGAAGCTTACCCTCTGCTGGGCCTCCTCCATGTCTAGAGCATGTCTCTACTCCAGTCCTGAAGCTTACCCTCTGCTGGGCCTCCTCCATGTCTAGAGCATGTCTCTACTCCAGTCCTGAAGCTTACCCTCTGCTGGGCCTCCTCCATGTCTAGAGCATGTCTCTACTCCAGTCCTGAAGCTTTTGCTCACAGAGCAGCATGTTCTGACTCCGCTTTTAAATAAGTGGCAGATGCACTAATTGCTTTACTGGTTTTATTGGGAGCCTTGCTGGAGGCTTCACCAGAGGCTTTGCTGGAGAACTTTTTTTTGACAGTTTAGGCACACTGTCACCATGCTCAGCAACATCCTCCAGTAGCTCATTATACTTTTGTGCATTGTGATCATCACCCATCCGTGACTGTACACTACATAGATACTGCCTGAAATTAATTAACGCTGCTTCATACAAGTCAGAGTGATTTGCTTCTCTCTCATCATCCACGAAACCTTGAACAGACACTTGTAATTCTATATTCTATGTAATTATAATTCTATTCAACATGTTTGCTTTTGTCTTCTTTATTTTCACCAGCCTCAGTCATAGCATTTGTTTCATTGTGTTGTCTCGTTAAGATGCCAAGTTTCCCTCTGCGTGGGACAAGTGTCTTAAAAGTTTCATTTCATCCACAGTCGACTCTTCAGTGTAACACATTTTTGAGTGTAAAACTCAGTCCACTGGAGTGCATTCTTCTGACATGAAGGAGCAGGGCCTCATACTTCAGACATGTGGATTCAGCATACACAACCTGCATGCGAGCACAGCAGTGGCTTGGTTTAACTCAGGACTGTTTCCTCAGGTCTACTTTGCATAAATAATCTTCAATTCCATTTAAGAAAGGCCCACCATTATTTTGATGTGGAAATTTAATTTAATCTACACACAGTATTTTGACTTTGAAGTATCAGCCTTTGAATCCAAAACCCTGGGCAAGCTGAACTGAATCTGCGGTAATCACTGCGCTCCAAGACGTTTTTGTAAGAACTAGGATTAATTTATTGATGCCAGCAAAAACGGTTGTTTGTTGTAAAGTAAAACAAACATTGTATGCTACCACTTTCACCTTACCCTACATTTATAAAACTAAATTTGATTGCCAACCCTTTCCGGCCATAACATATGTCATTCCAAACAAATGGCACAGCTGTCACCATAATCACATGTACAATTACCAATCAGAATTCACATAATCACATGTACAATTACCAATCAGATTTTACATAATCACATGTACAATTACCAATCAGAATTTACATAATCACATGTACAATTACCAATCAGAATTCACATAATCACATGTACAATTACCAATCAGATAATTCCTTTTAATGGCTACAGCACCTGTGATTGTGATGTGTTCATTGTGTTTTAGATCCCAAGATGATGTGAAGAGCCCGTACAGAGTTCCTGTCAGCGTGTTTACCAATCAGAGCTGAAGATCTCACTGCTAGAGGAAACAAATTCACTGCCGTCTGAGACAAAATGGCTGCCGTCATGAGAAAATGTCAGAAGCTCCTTGCATTCCTCATCTTATTCCCTCTGGTAAGATCTTGTTTATTCATTTATCTTTGTAATTGTTTTTTTTTATTATTATTGATTATAGAGAATGGTTGGAGCCAGAATGGGCACCCCCAGTGGGAGATGTGTGACTTGTGTTTGTCTATGTATGGTAAAATGATTCAGGGCGACTGGAGGTGCTCTGTGGACAGAGAGGTCTGACAGGGGGTGGGAGAGGGACAGGATGGAAGTGTGTATGCGTGTGAGAGACAGCAATAAAGAAAGAATGAGAGAACCAGAGGACCCCTGTACAGTCTCTATACTGCCAAAGATTTCTCATCATTGAGCTGTCTTCACTTGTCACCTTAGATCCCAGGTGTACCAAGCAATGGCTAACATAAAGTTTATAGGAGTTCCAGCAATGGACTCTAACAACAATAACAACAGAAGCAACAGCAGCAACTACATCAGCAACAACAACAACAACAGCAACAGTAACAATAATAATAATAGTAATAATGTGATAATTTATACAGCCTTCTTCCAGACAGGAGGGGCTCCATCTCTGAAAAGGGGCTATAGCAGTATTGCTTTCATGATTAGAGAAAAGATTTGTGCCAGACCTAAGTGTCTGCTTTGGATATAATGAGGTTCATAATTTGCGGATCCACTCAGGGGTCAGATCATATTTATGACACTTGAAAGTAATTTTAAACCTGAAACTGGCTGAGGTCCAGAGGAGGAAAACAAGGATGGGTAAAATGGGATTGCTACTGTTTGTTCTGAGCAGCAAAGTGGAAAACGGTTTTTCATTCATAATTACACATTACTGAAAAGGCTTTTTCATTCATAATTACACATTACTGGAAGGGAGTTGCTCAAGCCAAGCCTGGTAAAGATAAGCACATGGCTGATTTTATCTAGATCTGAACATGACAGAAATTTTGTCCATTGATAAAATCATGATTGCCCTGTTTTAGTGTGCTGTCCTTATGTTGCTCAGATTCAAATGCAGAACCCCATGTCATTTGAGGTTAGTAGCTCTGTAACTGGATATCGTCAAAAGAATACCATGCATCGGAAAAATGTGTTGAAATGGGAGCTGAAAATAAGACACAGCCTAGGAATGACCTCTGAGGCATGCTACATGTGTGTTTCCATAACAATTATCACTGATAATCAACAGTAATCTAATCTAAGAGAGTGTGTGAAATGCAGCAGAATGTGGACATGGAGATGACAGCAGATCAAATGTTGTCCTCCGTCAGTTGCCCTAATTAAGTCTTTCATAACTTTAAGAGGACCTTTGTGAGTGTAGGGTATTGATCACAATCCATACTGAATTTGTATGCACACAGAAGTGTATAAAAGTGTGACTGTGAAAATTAGTCACAGCAAAAGGCTAACATTCAGCATTAACACAGGTCTTTCAAACACAACACTGTCTTCTTACTGTGTATCAGAGTGTTGTGTGTTTACAAGATCCTGCTCTCTCTCTGAGCCACCAGCAGAGGACAAACAAATGACTGTAGGCACATTGACGTCATACATACACATTGGCGCTAAACAGGCACTTGGCACAGAGTGGGCATTGGTTGGCACCATGCAGTAAAGACTATAAAATGGAGAGGGATCCAGTTGGGTTATGCTTGACTGGGTGCTAGGGCAGCCATTCCTTACCAAACAGGGACAGACAAATCCAGAGGACCAAATTCAGCCTGAGGAAATCCAAAGATATGAGACCTCAGTCATTCTCATTCATGACTCTGTGGGGTTTCATATCACCAACTAAATCTTTGTAAATTTTTTGGTCATAAATATGTCGTTTTTTTTTTTTTTTCTTTTTTTTTTATATCAATTTTCTTTTTCTTTCTTTCTTTCTTTCTTTCTTTCTTTCTTTCTTTCTTTCTTTCTTTCTTTCTTTCTCTCTCCCTAACTCTCTCTCTCTCTCTTTCTCTCTCTCTCTGTCTCACGCACACACACACACACACACACACACACACACACTGTGGAAAAAGAATTGACAGATTTGCATTTTGCAGTTTCAGTTCAGTTATGATCACTGTTTTTTATAAATGCATAGAGTTAGTCTGTGAATGCACAGTCTAGGTGAGAATCTGTAGCGTATACATGTCGTCTTTCTGTACATGTCGCGTGTGGTTATAATTTACTTGGCATGGAGGATATGTGAAAGTATAGGTTGTATTATATGCAGTAATAAAGAAAAGGGCAGATAATCAGTAATTATCACAACTTTCAGAAAGATGTTTTTTCTTTTTTTGTTACTATGCATGCTGTAAACATTGGGGCTTTATTTAATTCTCTTTGAGGTTTATGGGAACATTGATTTTTGCAGAGGGAGTCCAGGATGTAATACCTCTCTGTGTCTCCTCATGTCCTTTTCTCAACCTGACATCATGACACAGATGTTTAATACATGTTCAGATGTTTGATTTGATTACTGAGGTGTGACTGACTGTCTGGTCAAGCCTAACTGTTCTATAGCCCTCAACACTGAACACCTCAGTGACCTGTTCACCCAGCATTGTTGGACCAGTTGAGAAAGAGATGGAACTGGTGCAATAATGCTGAGACTGAAAATGGAAACTGGGAATAGGGGAACAGAGACCTTCAGTGGACACACCTGGAGCTATAGCCATCCGACGTATCGACTTGTTTCCCTCAGAAGTGCATTGTTATTCATGCTTGTCAACACACACCATGCGGTGGCGTCACAGGGGCAGCTAAAGCGCTCCCATTACAGTTTTGTTACTTGTCAAATAACATCGAAGGTAAATAACATCTAAAAGTCAAATAACATCAACACATGATGCAAAGGGTCATCAGACCTTACTGATGACATAGTGTTGTCGTAGATACACAGTATTCTCACAGCTGTGTGTATGAAACAATGCCATCAAACACACAAACACAGAATCCCAATCAACCAAGACAGCAAATGCGTATATTCTGTGTTCATATTTAGCTTCTCATTATAACCTACAATACATAAATAAGCACCTCAAAATAATCATTTTGAAATTTGAGTGCCGTATTCATCAAAACCTGTGGATTGAAATCTTATATAAAAATATTCAATATAATTGATTTATCTTGTAAATTCATATGTTTCATTTTGTCAGCTGCTCTCCACTAATACTAGATCAGTGTAGTTTGCTTTGTGAAGCTGTACAGTACACACTAAAGACTGTCCTGGAGCATGCTTCACATACGTATACTCAAATGCTGTAGAACTGAAAGTACTATGACAGTGAATGAAAATAGCCACATATGGGGAATATCTTTGTCAGCTCTTGTATATATTGAGTAATAAAATTACTATGAATAGACAGCATATGGAGGTTTTATGGAGTAATGGCCGGGCCTGGTGAGGATCCAGTGAGACCAAAGTGTCAAATTAAAGTGTCTTTGGAGTGTTTTTCAGTATAAGAGCCTCTGCCCAAGGCCCTCCAATGTGTTATGTGTTTATGGATACCAGTCTGTGTTTAATGTTTAGAGAAATAGATCAATGTTACACTGGTCTCTGTTCTCACCGGTGGGAGGCCAGTGGGTAGTGTTATATACACATATATACACACTGACAAAACCGTGTTGGACTAATGCTGTGAACAGCATGGTTGGCGATAAGAGTTTTGTGTAAAATTATAATTAAGTGCATTCATACTACAGCTGAGTATGTCAGTTGCAACCAGAGTCCTTAATTAAAAATGTATCAGAGCAAACTTTAAAAAAGTGTAATCTGTGTCTCTCAGCACTGCTTCATCTGATCAAAACCATCACAGAGCAGAGAGAGAGAGAGAGAGTTTCCTTTCTTCCTTAGCTTTCTGACAGTCCCTTTTTCTCTTGGGAGTCTCGCTGTGAGAAACTTGCCAGATTCTTAAAGGAGAGGAGAGGAGAGGAGAGGAGAGGAGAGGAGGAGAGAGGTGAACAGTGTATAGAAGAATCCTCCTCTTTCCATTTATTTCATCAGAATCATCTTGATGCCAAGAATGTGTCTCCGTTTCATTACTGTCATTTGCTCTGACTAAATGTCCTCTGAGTAAGGCTTCTGATACAGTACTAAAGAGTAAATTACAAGATGAAAATGTTGCATGAGAGAGAGAGAGAGAGAGAGAGAGAGAGAATGCCAAGGGTTTTCTCAATTTGCAAATGAAAGTTGGGGGAGAAAGAGTGAATAGGAGAACAAAAGACTGGTTGAATGACACTTTCATTTTGTGTGTGTGTGTGTGTGTGTGTGTGTGTGTGTGTGTGTGTGTGTGAGTGTGTGCGCGTGCATGTGCCTGTGTCCATGTTCATGTGCACGTGTATGTGTGTGAATCACAGAGTCTGTTTATGATGGAAATCAGCTCCACGATGTTGCCAGGGGCAGGAGCGGATGGGGCTCATTAATATGCATGAGCCACTCATGTTTATTAAACATGTTTCATGTTACAGATGCCATCTCCTCAAAGCAGAGGGCTAAGAGACCAATTAACAGGCTGAAAATACACTACTCATCACTTAACATCAAAATCATCTGTATGAAAACTTACAAAGGGTGCTGTGAAAAAATCTTAGCTGTGAATTTGACATTTTTTTCTTAGTATGCTAAATGTAATACGTAATGCTTCTAAGTATCTCAGTTCATCATATCTGTACACACTAAGACAGTAAATTAGACGCTGAAGACAAACAGAATAATAATAAAAATGCCCTCACAAATTTATAGTTGTTTTGTAACAAATGACAAATTCATGAAAGATGGACCATTTGGAAAAGTTTCTAAAGTCTGATCCATTCCAACAGAAACTACTGATATACAGTACACATTTCAGTATAACAGGCATTATATGTTTAAATGGTTTTGCGGATATATGTTTTACATATTCTGTTCTGAAATTTCAGTACTTTGTATTTTTCATGATCTGAATCGTTCTGTGTAGAGACAGAAAAAAAACAGAAAGACAGAGAGAGAGAGAGAGAGAGAGAGACAGAGAGACAGAGAGAGAGAGAGAGAGAGAGAGAGAATAATCAGTAGTTTGCAGAGAAGGACTCCACCAAATCATTACCCTCTCATCACCCCTGTCTTTAAATGACTTGCTGCTTAGCAACAACAGCATTAATTACTGGAGATAATGGATCTTTGGTGTGTGTGTGTGTGTGTATGTGTGTGTGCGTGCGTTTGGGGGGGGGGGGCTTTAATTATATCTTTAGGAAGTTTATGAAGTCTGTTATGACTCATGACTAAAAATGGTGCCATGACTATCACTTCAAAACACATTGGGAAAAAAAATTAATTTATATTTCACTGAAAATAACTTGTTACAGTTTTTCTCAGTTGCTTAGACACAATTCCTGGAGCAACTCACCATTTTTTCAAATCTTCACACACAATTTTTAAAACTCACACCCACAACACAAACATCTAACTTCTGGATCTCAATTCAAACTTTGCCCTCAGAGAACACACACAAGCTGTCAAAAACATTACACACTGGAGGGATTCATTCAAAACACTTCTACCAAAATGTTTAGATTCAGAGAAATATTTTGGAACTTTGTAAAATCACAATTCTGACTTTCCAGATAACTGTTTCAGGAACACCCTGAGAGAGAAATTCCAAACAGTACCGCAATAACTACCTCTCACATTAGTGTTTAAGGGAATACTACTGTATATGCAGTTTGGGTCAAAAACCTGACCTTTGAAATGTCACACTGACAAAACATGTTAGGAAGAGTCCATGCACAGTAAAATACCCAATTTCCCCATGGCTTTATTTCCAAATGCAGCAAACGTACGGGTTACTCAGCATCAGCATTAGTATCTGCATCAGCATCAGCATCAGCATCAGCATCAGCGTTCTCATCATCTCATCTCAGGTCTGGGTCATGCCATAATATCTCATCAGCCTTACATCTTATGTTTGCTCTTGCCAAGCAGCGTGGGAAAAATGCCCTTGTGTGCCTTAGAAAACCCTGGATAGACTCTACAGACACATCACCACAGGCGTCCACCGTTGCCTCCAGGAGGTTTTGCTGTGTGTTGGGGTTGCAGTCAAACACTCTCCACAGCCATGCTGAAAAAAATTCTTCAGTTGGGTTCAGAAATGGGGAATATGCTGCCAGAAAAAGAACAGTGAACCTGGGATGGTCACTGAACCAGGCGCGAACCAGAGCAGCCCGATGGAAACTCATGTTATCCCAAATGACAGCATATAGCTCTTTTCCACCAGGACGATGCCAGTGCCAGTGCCAGTGCAGAGCCAGTGCTGCCTTGGTGCCTTTTGAGAGCTGGCCCATATTTCAACAGGTTTGAGGACCGAACATTATGTAGTGAAAGTTGGGGTAATTTCCATGGGGAAAAAATCATGGCAGACAGAACACATCTGTTTTCCTTGCTTTTTATAAATTTACTTTTACACTAGGCTTCCACACAGCCAAACACCTCACCACAGCGGATTTTGCCCCCAGAGCGAAAAGTGGTAGGGCAAAATACACGAAAACAGCAAGCCTGTCACCTAGCTCAAAAGTTCGAGTGCTCAAATGAAGGTCTACAGTAGTCTGTTTGCCCGGACCAGAGCCGTTGAGAGACTTTTTTCTACCGCTCTGGCTCCGACTATGTTCACGTAATATGTAAACAACAACCTGTGTTGATGTAGACACAAATGGTTGCCCATACATTACTTAATCATATACAGGTTATCATGCTACATGTAGCCGTTAGCCTTCACCACCTTGGTCAGACAGTTTGTTACTCCCACCTCTCTAGAGAACGTCACATACCAAACACATCACACGCTGAACTGATTGGTTCTCACGTGGTTCTCATTTGCATAGCCACTGAGCCAGTCGTTCCAAGTTTTGGACCAGCAACTTTGTGGTGCTGTGCGGTGCCAGACTATTGGCACAGGCACCAGTATTTTTTCGGTGGAAATGCGTGTCCCCAGCACCGGCACCGTGTCAGTGGAAAAGGGGTAATATTTGGCTCGCTGTGCTTGCCCTGGATCCCCTTCCTGTTGAATGTTATTGTGAAACTAGATCTAGAAACTGAAGGAGTTGTACCGTGTTGTATGGACTCACTTAGACATGGCGGTGGAGGATGCTCTGATTGCTGATGGCCACACATAGGCTGACATTGCCTCCCCTCTGGCCAGGAACTTGTATGATGGCATGGTGACCAGTGATTTTGCACCTTTCTGTTATGTTGAACCCTGCCTTCTCAATGAGGGCACGTGGGTCCGCCCTGGCATTCAGCTCAAAGATTCTCTACAGAAGTCAAAAAACACACATTTTACTGTACTGCAGATACAGTAGTGTAGTGTGCTACTGTGTTGGAATGACAGATTGTGCACTGCAGTCGCTGTAACGTTACTATACAGTAAGGAATTACAGTTTCACTATTGTTTACACATGTTTCTGAATCTTTGGCTCATTTTCTCAAAACTCTAAACACAAAACCACAAAATACAAAATACAAAACTCTACAAATCACTAGCAAAAACAAACACTGCGTTCAAAACTGTTTTCTCTCTTCAAAATGGCTTTTTGCATCAAAATGACACACACACACACCATCATATGAATAGATCTTTATACCAACCAACGCACTGATGTTCTCAACACAAAACACCACTATGAATATCTTATCGGTAGTTTTAGGCTTTTTGCATTTTCAGTGTTACACTGTAGCCAGTTCTAATTTTTTTTTTTACTGTAATGTGTATCTACTCAAATATATATAAATAAACACAAACGCAATACAGTAACAAAAACATTTATTTTTCTCCACAATGCAGCATTTTGGAAAAATTGTGTTTTGTATGTAACACTGTGCATACCCAACAGGAGAAAGCCAGGAAAAACATTCAGCAAGAAAGGATTTTCTGTAAAAATAAAGAAGTATAGTACTTACTTGCACATATTCATAGCGCTGTTCTTTAACCCTCTCTGAGTTTCACTCAAATGGAACCCTGTAGACCTGTTTCTTCTGGATTTAGTTGCACTGTAATACATGGTCCAGTATAGACAAGCCCACCTGGTGAATGTTATTGTATTGTCTGTAATTATGTGGTTCGGGATTTCTCATACTCTGATGGTACTGTTTGCCACCACCATGGTCACAATAGCGGTTTCCTGTTCTGGTGTGAACAGCCAGTGTCTTCCACCATGGCCTGGTCATCTCTCAGTTCTGCAGAGGATCCAAAACTATGATATGATTGGTTACAGTAAGCTAAAATAATTTATTTTTTTTCCCAATATGAAATGACATTACTGCACCATTGGCCAACAATCACTGAGTAACATAGGCCTACTGATATGTCAGACTGCAGAATGCTACAGTATACATCCATAAAGAGCAGTAGCATAGACCTACTGATATGTCAGACTGCAGAATGCTACAGTATACATCCATAAAGAGCAGTAGCATAGGCCTACTGATATGTCAGACTGCAGTATGCTACAATATACATCCATAAAGAGCAGTAGCATAGACCTACTGATATGTCAGACTGCAGTATACTACAGTATACATACATAAAGAGCAGTAGCATAGGCCTACTGATATGTCAGACTGCAGTATGCTACAATATACATCCATAAAGAGCAGTAGCATAGACCTACTGATATGTCAGACTGCAGAATGCTACAGTATACATCCATAAAGAGCAGTAGCATAGACCTACTGATATGTCAGACTGCAGAATGCTACAGTATACATCCATAAAGAGCAGTAACATAGACCTACTGATATGTCAGACTGCAGTATGCTACAGTATACATACATAAAGAGCAGTAACATAGGCCTACTGATATGTCAGACTGCAGAATGCTACAGTATACATCCATAAAGAGCAGTAACATAGACCTACTGATATGTCAGACTGCAGTATGCTACAGTATACATCCATAAAGAGCAGTAGCATAGACCTACTGATATGTCAGACTGCAGAATGCTACAGTATACATCCATAAAGAGCAGTAACATAGACCTACTGATATGTCAGACTGAAGAATGCTACAGTATACATACATAAAGAGCAGTAGCATAGACCTGCTGATATGTCAGACTGCAGAATGCTACAGTATACATACATAAAGAGCAGTAACATAGGCCTTCTGATATGTCAGACTGCAGTATACTACAGTATACATACATAAAGAGCAGTAACATAGGCCTACTGATATGTCAGACTGCAGAATGCTACAGTATACATACATAAAGAGCAGTAACATAGGCCTACTGATATGTCAGACTGCAGAATGCTACAGTATACATACATAAAGAGCAGTAGCATAGTGTGGATAGTAGGTA
>NC_044508.1:20749297-20756797 GCF_902362185.1 Chanos chanos | reverse complement strand
AAAGCCACTGTAGCCTTCGCTCCTGTCTGCTACTGTACACACATTGCATTGAACCATTAAAGCAGGAGCAGAAGTGATGGCTCAAGCTACTTGATGGTTGTTAGAAAAGAACTCAGAATTACGAGAAATAAAGTCAGAATTGTGAGAAATAAAGTCACAATTAATCAAGCTTTTTTTTTTTCTTTATGTGGCAGAAACGGGCTTCAGTAGATTTCTAAGTGTACACACGGCCCTGCAGTGTCGTGCCCTTTTATGAGGATTGAACAAATTTAAGAAAAAAGTTAGGAAGATATTGGTGAATAAGGCCAAGTGTTATTGCTTTTTATGGTTTTGGTTGAACAAGCCATCTTGGGGATGGAATATCACTTTGCACATAGGTGAACTTTTTAAACCAGTGTTTGTGTGTCATACCAGACACTTACATGCTGCAGTCTGTCTCAGTGCAGAGATGTGTACCATCAGATGTTCATGGTTCTAGTCCCTCCCACTACCTTTCAAACCCCAGACAACTCTCTGGACATTTCTGTGAGGTAATTCATTCGCAAACCCTCTGTTTCTGGGCAGCTTTCCCTTGTCTGAGACTGCAGTGCATGGAGGGTGCACCTTAGGAACTCAAAGCCAAGTCAGAGTTATTTGAGATTCTCACACCATTTAACATAAGAAAACATTTTAATGTTTGAATGACTTTGAAAGTGTTGGTTTAATAGCTGTCCAAAGCATTGGGTGGGGCACATTGTCCTGTCCTGTTCAGTGATATTCTCTCATTACCTCATCTGTGCCAGTGTAACGTTAATGTCAAAATCAAAAAAGAAAATGCCTGTGTTTAAACAAAGAAGAGAGACCGTTGACTTGGGGGCCATCAGAGATGAGTTCAGTCAATGCAGAACTCACGAGATGTCCGTGTTATGAAGGCCAGTCAACGCAAAACTCACGAGATGTCTGTGTTATGAAGGCCAGTCAATGCAGAACTCACGAGATGTCCGTGTTATGAAGGCCAGTCATTGCAAAACTCACGAGATGTCCGTGTTATGAAGGCCAGTCTGTTTTTGTCTGTGGTGCTGGTTCTTGGCTGCTGGTATTCTGGTTGTCTGGTATTGAGATCTGACTTGAACTGATTTTGCACCTGTGCTGAGGTGCATTGTGAGTTGCTGTTTGTTACAGTAGATTGATGACTTTAGCTATAATAACACTGCTGATTTTATTTACACATAGCTGTGCATTAAATGCCACAGACAGATTCTGTCACCTGACAAGCCGACCTCCGTCCATGTCACTTATTTTCACATTGGAACAGTTGTCTTTTCATGCCTTGTGCTGCTAGTTTTGCACAACTCTGTCACGTAAAACACACCTCCATAGCTACGGACAGATCAGGTGTCATGAATGGTGTGGGGGACGTGGGTCTAGGATTGTGGGAAAAAGGGGAAGAATGTAATCTTACACCAAGGCCTGTGATAAGGTTTATATACACTAATGAATGAAGCCCATCTGCACCGTCATGCAACAGTCAATGCCTTCAGCATTGACACACACAGATATGCCCTAGATTGGCAACTTGGTCACTTCCAGAGCAGTACCAAGCCAATTACCACCAGAGCACATATACAGGCCGCAGTCTTGAGATGACACTGCCTCCCTAAGGGGACTGGCAGTCAGTGAAGGATCCTCTAATCGTCCCCTTTTATAGTTCTCTCCAGATGCTTTCTGGGCAAGTCACAAATAAATTGGATTTGATTTGTGATCTTTTAAGTCTGGCTGAAATCTCTTGTATTTGTAGAGATTTATCTATGTATTACTGGAAAGACAGCCATTTGCAACTGATTAAACCATACTGGCACTTAAACTCAGGCACTTAAACCCTAATATTTATAGTAAGATTGTTTAGAAATGGACTGCGAGAATGTTCCACTCTGTTAGGGACTTCTACACAAGTATCCCAAAGTGTAATGCAAGTGTATAATGATGTTTAGAGTTTCTTATTTATAATAGTTTCCTCAATCCGTCAGATTTTTTCCACTATCATTGTGAAGCAATTAGTATTGAGTGTTTTATGATAAGTGTATTAACATGTACACCCTGTTAGCTACATGTTCCATGCTTATAGGTTTATGCAGCTCATAGAATGGATTCTAATTGTGTGGGCATTTTTGAACCGATTCAGCAATAGCTGTGTGACTGATTAAGATTTAGCTTGTGATACCCGCAACACATGAACAGGATTTTAACTATCATACGAAACCTGTTTTGAAATGACTTTTTGAAACTCTTTTTGATCACATTTAGGTGACTTTTTGAAAAAAAACAAAAAATTAATTTCCTCATAATTTAGTTTAATTGGGTGTAACTTTAACAGTGTGACATATTTACAACATTAGGGGTAAAAATTGATGCGACTGAAAGATGATACTCACTTTACTTTGCTCTGTTGAATTTTTGCCAGAAAACTGATTTAAATTCCTGTCATTTCTTGAAAGTGATGTCAGTGCAAGCAAGAAAAGGCTACAGAAGAAAACCTAAAGGGGAGGATGATAGTTTACACATTAAATGATTTCGGGAACAGGGAATAATGAAATAACTACAGATTCCAATAATAAAGTATATGATCATGGACTTTTTAACTAGGTCTGTAAAATATAAAGGAGTTTTATTATTTTATGTCTTATGTTTCTTGTAGAAGTTAGATACTTTGCACCTGGGGACATAGCAAAAACAAACACATGTCCCAGAAAAAAAAATGGTTAAAATAAAAACATTGGGCCTCATTCACCAGTGTCCTCCTAAGTTTTTTCTTAAATTTGTTCTTGAGAAAGGTCCTAAGAAGTCTGCACATCAGATTCATGACGTGTTCTTAAACCATAGAATTGTTCGCACCTTTGTTCTTATAATGATGAATCCCATTGTCCTTGTAAATTGAAAGCGTGTGCCAGTTGTTCCTAACTGGTACAGGTAAATGCCCCACCAATCCCCATAAAAGGGAATGAGAAAGCTTGCGCAATTGCGACTTTATTTCTCAGGATTCTGACTTTAGTTCTCGCAATTCTGACTTTTTTTTTCTCTTAATTCTGACTTTATATCTTGTAATTCTTTTCTAACAGCCAACAGGTAGCTTAAGCCATCACTTATGCTAACGCCATAATGGTCCAAGGCAACGCGCGTACAGTAGCAGACAGGAGCTACTATAATATTATAAATGATAAAACTATTATTGTAATTTAAATCCCATAATATAATACATCTGTAGAATTGAAGAAAACACAATAAACAATTATTTTGCACAAACATGGCAGCAGTCTAATGTGTGTAAGTGTGCTCTTGAGTGTGCGTAGACTCTGTTCTCACCTTAAAGGAAATCCCAAATCAGAAAACATTGGTGAATGTCAGAATCTTTGTGAAAACTGCATAAGTGGGTTTTAATAAGACATATCTTCTTAAGAATGATTGGTGAATGAGGCCCATTGTCTTTAAGATCCATAGTTTGTGTCCATATGATATAGCAGACCTAAAGCCCCAGTCGACACATTTTGGAATAAAAATCTTACACATTTTGCAGCAGGTGGGAAGATTCCTGTCTAATCTAAATATGACAGACAGATAGCACTCCACAGCAGGCGTGTGTCTACTGCCAGGGATAAAAGGGAGGGCGCTAATTTGAGAAGGAAGAGAAAGGAGCGAGCCTTTTTCCTCTACCTCTGGAGCCTCTGTTCTGTAGTAATGAGTCTGGGAGTAGGCAGAAGGGCTTTACGAAGCCTAATCAAAGATAACATCGTCAGAGAGGAACATTACAGAGAGGCTTCCTGAAAGACACTGTCCATTACTCGTCTAAGCTCCACTGATGAGACTTTGATTTGTTTGTCTGTTTTATTGGTGGGTTTGTTGTTTGGTGGTTGGTTTGGTTTCTGCCCTCGCAACGAGAAACAAGAGTTTAACACTTCTCATGGACAAACTCATTGGTTGTAACACCTTTGCGTTATCCGGACATTATGGTGAAGGGCTGCGACCTTCTTTATCATCGCATCACTCGCCAAATCAAAAACCAGGGGGTTAGCAGTTTGCATTAGCAAAGCTTTCATTTAGCTTATGACACAGGCCTCGTTTACAGTGCACGGTGGCTTGACAGCAATGCTGCCCAAACTTGGCTTGTTTATACGGTTTGGCTGTGTTCCTAAGCAACTACATTAATAAAAAGAGATACAAAAGGAATTACAAAAGAATTGGACTGGGCCATATTTGAAACAATTAATCACAACAGTAGAATCACAACTGCAGTTTAATTGGAGAGAAGGCACAGTGTTCTGGTTCACACCTCGTTAAAGAAGTGTTAAATTCTGCCAGTTTTCTGTGAAGTCATGCTTTTCTGTCTGACAGAAGCCTGGCCATGTTGTTGCCAGCCCATAGCCGCTGCTGTTTGTGTGCTGAGGAGAATCAGTGGCTCGCTCTGCACAGTTACATATGCTATTCCACCGCCTCCACAAAGTCAACTGCATGTGTCACCAGACCCGTGTGATCCAGGCTTCACAGAGGCATAGCTACAGCTCTGATGAAATGCACCATGGGAAAAGAGATCTCTCTGTTGTTTTGTGTGAAAACACCTCAAACCACTGCTAAAGTCATCTCTCATCAGTGTTTTAAGAATATGAGTGTGACTACATTTTGTAGTAAAAAAATAAACTGAACAGTGCTCTGATATTTTTGAAATAGCATGGAGCTTCACTAAACCTTAATATCATTTATCTAAACCTATATGGCTTATCTCTATGATGAATTACATTATGTCTCATTTGACTGGGCTCTATCTTGCTTAATATTCTAGTTGAGCCCCAACACTGCAGAAATGAAGACAGATTGACAGATTTTTTTTTTTTTTTTTACGACATCTGATTTAGACCAGAAAAATCATTTGACAGCTGTTGATAGACCCACATCTCTCTCTGCCACATGGGGTTATGTATATTTGAAGCAGAGTGTCTGACTGAGCCTTTAGGAAACTTTCCAGAAGTGATGGCCTGATGTTGAGGCCGTGTTTGGGCTGGGTTGGATCTGAGAATTTTCTCCTCAGGGTACCAGGGGATGTGTTAGGAGAACTGGGCACTGATGTGTGTAAAACTGTGTGGCTGCTAAGAGAAGCAGACCACAGGGACATGTATGCAGCTTGTCAGCATGTCAGAGCCGGGCTGGGAAAGTGTCTGGGTTAGTGATACTAGTGAACATCAGTCTGTCTCTGTCATGGCCAGCAGACCATGCATCTCTCATTTGTCTCAGAGAATACATTATAAGAATGATTTTGAGGGAAAAAAAGGGTTGCACTGATCCTCTGCTTGTACACAAACACAGACTTAAACACACACATGCTGTCAGTTTTATACAGTGTTCTGGAGCCTGAGTGAAAAGAGAGAGTAGGAAAGAGAGAGAACGTGACGGAGACACACCGGCTTTAACAACAAAACACAGCTGCCATACTCAGCTCAGGGCCCCTTAAAATATTCAGAACATAACCTGCTTTATGTTTTACCTCGAGCCTTCAGTATTTAGACAGAAATATAGAAAGAATTCTTTTTTTTTTTCTTTGTCTTGATAACGAAGGCCAAGTCCACTGAAGCATGTGTCATGGCCCCTGCTTAGCGCAGTGGCTGTGGTAACAGTGTGTTCTCTCTCTCAGACTGTCCGTGGCTGTGGGATAACCTCACGTGCTGGCAGGCGGCGAGGGTGGGCGAGGTCGTGGTGGTGAAATGCCCCGAGCTTTTTGAAGTCATGAGCACAGACGACATCGGTAAGTGACAGCTGTCAATCTTGTGTCTAAAGCTTTCAAAACGATTTAGGCAACATATGACGTCTAAAAGAGACAGAAATGCTCAGAGAACCTCAACGCAGGACCTCAACGCAGGACCTCAGACACTGTACTCGTGTATTCATATTGTATTTATTTACACATTTCTATAAGAGAAACCACGCATTCAGTGATGAACCGTGGCTGCTAGGAAACAGAGCCTTGCAGTACGTCTGAAATTGAAAAGCCATTTAATAAATGGAGAGGGAGCCTGAAATGAAAGCCCATTAGAAGCTGTCAGAAGATGATCCTTTCATGCTCCCAGCAATGAAACAGGACACAGTGTATACGATCACTTACCCTCTGACATGACAACTCATTTAATCTCTGCCATAGCAACCAGTTTTTATTGTTTTGGTTTTGTTTTTTCTGTTTGTTTGCTTTCATTTAATTATGTACATTCTGACTGAAACCAAACGCATGATCAATAAACTGTGTTGGTTAACTTCTGACAAGCATAATCTCATCAACACTTCAGAAACACAAACACAGTTTAAAGCACAGTTTTGCTTTTGGCACAATGAGATATGGTTGCAGAAAAACGCACAATGATCCATTTTAATCCAGTCACAGTTATTCTAAATTGCTCTATTACTGTAAGAGAGTTGGCCACTCTGAAATAGTGTCTGTCCTACACACACAACACACTCAGTAAAGGGGAGGACCTCACCATGCAGTGTCGCGTGGGTGATTGATCCTTCAGGATGCGCTGGTGCAAGCTAAGATCACTTCTGTTTAAGGGCTGATTTTTAAAGGGAGACCTAGTCTAAAAGTGGGACCTATGTTAATTACGCAATTTATGTACTCATAGAATTTGCTATTTATTCCATATTCACTTTCTATTTTGATGTTTACATGAAGGACCAGCCTTTAAATGAGGCAATATAACCAATCAGGTGCTTTAAATGGAGCAACATGATATTACATATCCCTGTTTTGGGAGAAAGAAACAAGTAATAAAAATATGGATATAACATAAAGAAATAAACACATGCCAAATGCATCCAATCACCTTTAACTGCTGTGTTTAATAATTAAAAAATGCATTCTCTGTAGGTGCTGGTTTCAGTTCAGTACGGTGTTCATTGTGATCCTGTGTGGGTCATGGACTGAGGTGCATCAGATTGACTGCTGAAGCAGGCAGATGAAGTGACGAGGAGAATGAGAGAATGAAAGAATGAAAGAATGAAAGAATGCCAAAGAGAACAGAGAGAGGACGAGGGAGCAATTTTGCGAGGTTTCATAATTGACAAAGCCGTGCCTTAGACCAGAATTACCACTGAAATGAAATGAAATGAAATGAAATGAAATGAAATGGAATGAAATGGAATAAGGAATAAGGCACCTCCAACAGAATAGCCTTGTCTTTGATCGTCACCTCACAATGGTGTCATCTGCTCCATGTTCCCAAGAAGCAGTGTTTCCTGTGTTAAACTACACCAGTGAGAACTCCAGCTCTGTGCCTTGATCACCTGTGTGGTACACAGCCCTGTGGCCTGGTTTCTTGTTTGATGAGAATTCTTTTGATACATTCATTTCTACGTTGGCTACTGGGGCACATCGATACTGATTGACTTCTTGCTTTGAAAGGAACAGCTCATGCCGCAAAGCTCCAATTCTGCCCCAGTACGCATTGCTTCTTACCCTTCTTCCCATCCAATGACTGAGTGGGCCTG
>NC_044508.1:20719297-20744297 GCF_902362185.1 Chanos chanos | reverse complement strand
GCAGAGATAGCATGTGTGATGAGTATAAATACAGTCTGTAGCAGTAGAGTTGCAGAGAGAAGTAATATCTTCCAATGGAAAAATGTTTTCTGAAGGTCCAGTCTGAGATGAAGAGGAAATGGAGAAGCTGGAGGGTAAACAGGTACTTTGCCGTGGACTTGAAGCACAGACACCCGTCTCTGGCTAGCAGCGGGGTCAACGGAGGGACTCAGCTGTCCATTCTCAGCAAGAGCAGCTCCCAGATCCGAATGTCCAGCCTGCAGGCCGAGACTCCAGCCACATGAACATCTAACCTCCAGTCTGCTCCAGGCTCCATGACACATCTCAAACCCCACAACTCCCATGCCATTCTCACACTCAAATACCACGGTCATTAAGTTCACCTCCGCAATCAGTTAAGCGTCTCTAGAGCCTCAGACTCTGGAGAGCGTCTTAGTATCTGGAAATGAGTAGAGTTTATACCATGCCTTCACCCGAAGTCCTGAAGCCCCTTAAACATTTTAGGTCCCAGTCCACTGAGTGCTCAAGAACGCCATGTGGTTGAAACACCTTTGTTCTTAACTGTCTTCAACACCACTGAGGCCAAGAGAAAAGCCAGCATGGCCCTCAAAGCCCAACCAAAATATTCCGTTCAGCAAATTCATCTCAGTTCCATAACTTCATCCTCCCACCCGCCACCCCAGCAATTAAATGATGATTATTTGATGTATTTGTAATGGGTTTTGCTTTCGCCTGAACAGAACTAATCAAGATGCTAATAAAGAATGAAGAAAAATAAATATAACATCTGCCATGATGTTGGGTTCAGCAGTAATAAGTAAGCATGAGAAAGGCCGCCCATCCATAACGACGAGGGCTAACAAATGGAATTTCTTTTTTTGTTTTTCTACATACTATCATGTTTTCTTACAGCTGTTAAAGCTTTTATTTGCCAGGGAGAAAGTGGTGCTGTCTCCATCACATTAAAAAAAAAATAGAAAGCAAAAACGGAGGTAACATTCATTTTAACACTGCGAATGACAGAGAAACACAAAGAAAGACAAACCTGCGAATGAATCCACACTCAAAGAATGGAGCCACACACGCTGATCATCCCATTCTTTTGTATATATCACACAAGCCTCATGTGGACAAACAAGGACATGAATGCAGTCAGTGGATTGAAGGTGGGCACAGTTGTCTCATGACAATTCACTCAGAAGGAGTGTAGTGTTGGTTTGGGTTTGGCTCAAGCATGGTGGTCCAAGGGCTTCATTTGAGAGGAACCATGGACAGTGGCTTGTTGTGGGTCTGGGTGACAGGCCTTTTTGCTGAACCACAGAGTGTGTGGTGTGCAGCTCTGAGCCTGTAACATAGTTGCTCTTACAAGGTTAACTGGACTAACTGGTGACTGGTTAACTGCTCACTGGTTGACCAATATCCCTGTCAAAACAGAGCCTTCTTCTCTGTTTTGACCTTGTCCTCATTTATGCTAACTCATTTTAAAGAAGGCTGAAGGTCTGACCAAGGATATATCTGTAAAGAAGTTCCAGTGACAATTATTTTGTCATATGGGTTGTACAGAGCAAAGCTAATTAAGACTATGATGACCAATACAACAAACACCTTAAAATTTAGTTTAGCTTTTCCATGAGTCTTTGCCTCTTGTATTTTTGGAGATGGTTGCGCTCAAAGTTTTTTTTTTTTAAGCCGATAGTACAGAAAATGTCAGTAACAAGACTAATACAGTGGCTCGTGACTTGATACCATCAGTTAGATGTGTAACTGTGACAGAATTTTAACATGTTTTTCTTTTTTTAATATGACTATCACATATTTAATTCGGAATAAAAGAAATATTCAAAGTAATGTGGAATTATTTCGAAGTATTTTAAAAAGCTCTTCAGTTATAAATCTTATATGAATGAATTAATATTTAAACACATTTTTTGTTTTGGCTCGGAATTTTGATTATCAGCTTTATACTGTAATTGTGTTTGCATATTTATATCGAATGGTGAAATGTTCTTTTTTAATTGCTCTCCCGTTTTATAAAAAAAAAAATTGATGTCATCAAACCAATCCATTGTGAGATTTTCACCTCAAACATTTCTTTACAAATCCTACGTTTCACAGCGCCCTCTTCTCACTCCAAAGATTAATATTTGGATCTTTGACCTTTTACAATTTTACAATGCCATAATTGCTTGCAAGAGCTGTTGAAGCTTTGCAGATGATGTCATTCCAAATATTTTCTCACAGATTTAGTGTCTGAAAAATGTATAACAAGGATCTTTTGTTTGAAAATCTCAATTTTGTTTTATATCCAAAGTGCCTTCATGCAAAAGAAAAAGTCAATCTGATGGGAGCAGAGAGATATTTTATTGTTCCATCAAAAAACAAAACTGCAAAAACAAGACGTCAGATGATGTGAAAGTGTTGTCAGACGGCCTCATATATTATTCTTGATTTCATTCCTCTGAAACCCTACGAAAGTGGTTTTTTTGGGGTTTTTTACTGACTCAGTTGATGAGTATTATTTGGCATTCAACTCTTCTTGAATGTTTTTGAGAGGCGAGATGAGTGACATCTGACAAAAATATTTTTTTCATTTTCTGAACTGAATGACTTATCGTGTTTACCAATTAATTACGTTTATTGTGACACTAATGACAATCCAATTATCTCATTAGCCATTCTGAACTTATTTTAATATGCATTTCATTCAATGAAAGATGGCACGTTAAAACTTTATCTCTCGTCAGTGTCGATGTCAAAATATAGATGCATATTAAATATAGATGCATATTAAATATAGATGCTATCTCTCTATTAATAGGAACTGATTGTTCTCAAGTAGTGAAATTAGAAGAATATGTGTCATATAGAGGAAAAAAAAATTGTGATCAATACTGTGGTCACAAAATGTGATGGGTTTGCATCTTTAAAATACAGAAGTCAGTGTTAAGCTACTGTAGTCTTTCCAAACTGATTCTCTTTTCTTCAAAGTGAGTGGAGTCCTCTGAGTTTTTACGCTGTGTTTCAATATCTTCTTGTGATAGGACTGCAAAAATGTACAGCTTACTCTACCGCCGCTTCTGAACTTCTCTAGAATGCATGTAACGTTTGTGGTTTAGTGTTTTTTTTTCACAGAATATTTCAGAAATATCAACTGATCATTTTTCTTTGTGGTAGAAAATGTGAAAAGGGGTGAGCTCTCTTTTTCATTTCTAAAGAATTAAATGGTAAAATTCAGGTGAGTGAATCTTATACTCTCAAACCTCAGTGCATTATGTCTACACTGTAAAACCACAGAGCTAACGAGATTTGACCATCCTGTTGTGCTCTTGTTATATGATCATAATAATTGATTGCTGGTCTCATCTGGTTGAAAGTCTGTCTTTACAACCTTATTTACTAAATAAAGTAAATCAAATAAAAAAACACTCTGCAAAATGGACGCAGTGCCAAAATCTCACATCGTGAAAAAAGAATTACCTTTAAACCTAATTAGGGAAACAGAAAAAGGCTGATTTTACAGTGACACCAGTGTGTCCCATGAGGACAGACTGTTGGAGATGTCTGGCTGTATGGGACTGCTGGCTGAATGTAACTCTTGAGATGGTGATGCAGGATTAATCTGTCTCTGTCTGTATGGTGGACAGACGCTTGCTTCTTTCCTCACCACGCTGTACAAAAGGTTATCTCTTACAATGAAGATGTAAATATTAGATGTCTCTTTTTGTACATGATGGAATATTGACTTCAAACTGAATTAAATGTTTTTGACAGTGGACTCTGGTTTCTGATTTTTTGTTGTTGTTGTTTTTGTTTATGTAAACATTCCCTTATGTTGCATTCCAGTCCTGAAGAAGTGAGGCCCATGGTCCGTGTTGGTTTTGAATAGTAGTGGACAGGAGCCTGTTAGAGAAAACACCATTCACAAACAATAAAAAAGCATCTACATGACATTCTGCTAAAATACTGCATCAATACTGCTACATGGTTCAGTTGTTACATTAACCATGTTTTGTTACATTACCTGTGTTTTTGTTACATTAACCGTGTTTTTTTTGTTTTTTTTTACATTAACCATGTTTTTGTTACATTAACCATGGTTTTGTTACATTAACCGTGTTTTGTTACATTAACCATGTTTTTGTTACATTAATCATGGTTTTGTTACATTAACCGTGTTTTTTTTTTTTTTTTTACATTAACAGTGGTTTTGTTACATTTGCCATGATTTTGTTACATTAACCATGGTTTTGTTACATTAACCATGTTTTTGTTACATTAATCATGGTTTTGTTACATTAACTGTGTTTTGTTACATTAACCGTGTTTTTTTTTTTTTTACATTAACCATGGTTTTGTTACATTTGCCATGATTTTGTTACATTAACCATGGTTTTGTTACATTAACCATGTTTTTGTTACATTAATCATGGTTTTGTTACATTAACCGTGTTTTGTTGCATTAACCGTGTTTTTTTTTTTTTTTTTACATTAACCATGGTTTTGTTACATTTGCCATGGTTTTGTTACATTAATCATGGTTTTGTTACATTAACCGTGTTTTGTTACATTAACCGTGTTTTTTTTTTTTACATTAACCATGGTTTTGTTACATTTGCCATGGTTTTGTTACATTAACCATGGTTTTGTTACATTTGCCACGGTTTTGTAACGTTAGCCATGTTTTAACCTGTTTGCTAAGGTTTTTACCAGACATTTCCAGTACATTTCTTTAACAAATTGCTGTGATTTACCTTCCACTCATTAATTCGGTCTGATTTTTGGTATTTGTACAAAACTGTGTGACAGCAGAATACCAGCCAAACATGATAAAGACAAACACTGAGCAGTCATCAGAACAAATACTGAAAGTTTTATATTTATAGATTTATACATACCATACATTTGAGAGTATTTTTAGTAAGTATAAAAGCAACTTAAAAGCCACCAATTAGAATACATAAATAGTCTAATCATGATACACTGCAGTCACTGCCAGTAACTGTCACTTGGAGAACAATATTGACATATGTGTCCAACATTACATAACAACTCAAACCTATAAACAACACAGCAGAACTGTTAGCACAGTAAGGCATATGGGTGAATGGAGCAACAGGTCATTTCTGAGAGTAAAGACGACAAAGGCTGTCCCCTCAGAGAGGATGTGTGTCTACTCATGTTTCATTTACATAAACCACAGGAATGTTCTTTCAAAAATACACAAAAACAACAGACAGTTCAAAAGTTTAAAAGTATGGAGTGCATCCAAAATCTCAGGCCTGATGAGAACTTCATCCTGTGTTCCTTGCATGTGACCCATGTGTGAGAACATGTGAAGACTGAATTTTAAAGAGGCTAGTAAATGCTGAAGCCACATTAACACATCTTTCAAAATGACTTTGAAACATTCTTATACCATCTTCTGACTGGTCTATTTGTTAGACCCCTTTTTATGTGATCTGCAGTAGAGGAATACTGACAGAAAAAGAACAAGAGTCAATTGAGTAGTGACTAAAAGTCAGTATTAGAACAATATCATCCACACTTGTTACATGTATACAGTCAACAGTTAACCTATTCTGAGACAGAGCACAGACACACTCTTTCTTTTCTCTCTCCACAGTTACACTCATAAATAGAATGGACAGGTTAAGTATGCTGTGTGAGAGTACATGCATTTATCAGTGTACACCATGGTGAAATGTTTTCCTGGAAATGGGTCAGATTTGTTACCTACGTACAAGGTGAATTATTCCATACAAATAAACCAATAACTGTAAAATATCAGAAATAACAATATGTGCACTTTTGACATGAAATGGTGGATTTGCTGTTAATGAACGAATCTGAAACGACTAACAGAACTGTAAAAGTACTCAGGATGCTTCATTTAAACACATTCTTACCCTTTTATACAATGTCATCCGCATGTACACTACTTATTACAACAGTGTCATATTTATACAGTTAACTTTATACAGTTAATCATTAGAGAGAATATATGCACAACATCACATATATAACTCTGTAAAAGCATAACATTTTACAGTCTAGTGCTCCAGATTTGTGCGCTGCAAAGTATTCTCAAATAAAACATTATCAATCAGCATTATTCCCTATCAAATAAGTGCTAAGCACTTTCAGGACCAAATATTCAATATCCATAACATAGCACAGGTTTGGCTAATAACTGTGTTGTTTGTCAGAATACTAATAACCACACCTATTCTGTTATCTACGGAAATGTTTTAAGTGCGCCTAACCAGCTTTCTTTAAATGAATTATAGAGTGTTTAATATACAATAAGCAAATTTCCTTTGAAAATGTTGGTTATTTAAGAAAGACTTTGTCAATCCTGTTGTGTTTATACTGAAGAATATCTCAGTACACCAACAGGGCCAGCGCAGTGTGCAACATGTCGCAGTCGAAAAGAAAAGTTCAAATTCATTTTAACAAACAGTACAACATAGAAGTTTTGAACATAGAAGGTTTTGACATACAAAAAAAAAAGAGAGAGAATAAATTGACATGAATGCTGACAATAATGGTAGAATCAAAATTAGAGCCTGTAGCAGGTTTTTGCACATATAATCAGTTCAATGCACAAATGCACTGGCCTCAGCTCTGAGTATTATACAGTCATTAACTGAACATCTAGCAGCAACACCAACATTATAAACCCTTACATTAATACAGAAAACCTGACAGAGCATGGCTCCTTTAAGACTAACATGAGATAGGGAAGCAAGAATCATATTCACCGCAAACACAATTTACAATCCAACGCTGCAGATGCTTAGGAACACCTTACTGAAGTACCTTATTGTAATGTTGAATAGAGACTGCAAATACTGAGATCCTGTTGTTGAGCTGAGAACACTCCTGGGTTTTCACTCCTGGCCTGTTAAAACCCAGTCTTCGCCCTTTGAGAAGGTCCTTGCAGACATGGGAAGCTCAGGCTGAGTGAGAGCAGTGCTCTGTACACACAGCACAGACGATGGGAGAAAGGATTTGGCCAAATTCAGTTATTGTCAAAGTAATCATTTTGTACCTTCAGTAAGACATCAGGAACTCAGAATTCAGAACTGATACACAAACAGAACATCTGCTCCATGCTCCTTTTTCTTTTTTTCTTTTTTGTTTTGAGGTGTGATTATTACAGGCTGACTCTGAAACATCCTGGCAAAAATAAGGCATCAGCTTGTGCTTTAGCTCTGTGTGAGAGACCTGTAGTTAAAGATGCCTGACAGAGAGTGCGTAAAAGAAAAGAAAGAGAGAGAGAGAGAGAGAGAGAGAGAGAGAGAGAGAGAGAGAGAGAGAGAGAGAGAGAGAGAGAGAGAGAGAGAGAGAGAGAGAGAGAGAGAGAGAGAGAGAGGGGGGGGGGGGGGGGGGGGGGGCTCAGACAGGTGAGATACTGTTCTCAGCTGAAGGCTGTTCTTTAGGGCTGGATTTTTCTAGAACAGAGATTTGTGTGACAGTGCTGCTGTCTGTGAACAGAGTCTTCCTGCGTTTACTGTAGGTCAGATAACTTTGGGTTTGACACTTCCATAGTCTCTTCTTCAGCTCTGCCTGAACCTGCAACACACACATGCACGCACGCATGTACACACACACACACACACACACACACACAAACACTGCACTTAGCTGTACTATCTATATCAGATAATAAGGCGATTGCTGCCACAGAAGGTAAAATATAATATTATGTTCTATGGTTCTATGGTTAAGAGAATGCCATACCTCTCCATTGAGAAAACAGTACAGCAGAGCCACCACAAAGCCCTATGAGCACAGAGAGATATCTTTGTGAGGAGAAACAGTTCACATTTAATTTCACTGAATCTCTATGTTTATGTCTATAGAATATTATCTACCAAAAAATATAGATTGCTGAAGCACATATTTAGGATACATAATTGACCAAAGAAGGGACTGTGTTGTGCACTGTGATCTGCAGATGGCGCTGTATGTACCTGAAATGAACCAAGACCCAGTTCAATGTACAGCCGAACATTCTCTCCGGTGGTCTCTGGCAGGACGGCAAACACCATGTAGTGCATGCCAAACAGAGGAATAAGGAATAGCGTGGACTTAGCCAGCCGCCTGTCAAAATACAGTGAACATGCTCTAACAAACAAATAAAACAGAAACAGTTTAAATGTGGATATGAGCACACACTGTGGAGCATGTTTTAAAGAGTCTTACATGAAGTGGCCGCTGTCATTTCCCCCCACCCCCGGCGATTTCAGCTTCTGCACAAGAATTCGAATTACGTTGACGAAAATGATGAAGTTGACCTGGACCACGACGAGAGATGGAGAAAATCATTGTGGGACGCATAGTGGGTGCAAAGCAGTAAAAAAAAAAAAAAAAAACCTTTAATTTCAATGTTACAACTCCCTTATGTAAGATAACTGAGGAATGACTCTGTTGAAATGTGAGAGTTTGTAGAGTACAGACCAGCAGCGACAGTGTTATTGGGCCTTTGATGATCCACCAAATGAAGCCCACATCTGTGTCATCCCAGCACCTAGAGAGCACGAACACCCACTGTCAGCACCATGACAACGTCCACAACCACGCCGGAACCATGACAACATCCACGACCACGTCACTAGCCACACACTCCTTATATCTCTTAACTGACTAACAATGCCATATTGAAAAAATACATCGTTTGCATTATACATCTGAGCTAACTGAAAGGGTAAAAGTGATATTTTTTAATGTGTTTAAATTTCCCTGAGAGATGTGATATCCATTTTACTGAGCAAGTGTGAGTGTGATATCTGTATTACTGAGTGAGTGTGAGTGTGATATCTGTATTACTGAGTGTATGTGAGTGTGATATCTGTATTACTGAGTGTATGTGAGTGTGATATCTGTTTTACTGAGTGAATGAGAGTGTGGTATCTGTTTTACTGAGTGAGTGAGAGTGTGATATCTGTATTACTGAGTGAGTGAGAGTGTGATATCTGTTTTACTGAGTGAATGAGAGTGTGGTATCTGTTTTACTGAGTGAATGAGAGTGTGATATCTGTATTACTGAGTGAGTGAGAGTGTGATATCTGTATTACTGAGTGAGTGAGAGTGTGATATCTGTTTTACTGAGTGAATGAGAGTGTGATATCTGTATTACTGAGTGAGTGAGAGTGTGATATCTGTATTACTGAGTGAGTGAGAGTGTGATATCTGTATTACTGAGTGAGTGTGAGTGTGATATCTGTATTACTGAGTGAGTGAGAGTGTGGTATCTGTTTTACTGAGTGAGTGAGAGTGTGATATCTGTATTACTGAGTGAATGAGAGTGTGATATCTGTATTACTGAGTGAATGAGAGTGTGGTATCTGTTTTACTGAGTGAGTGTGAGTGTGGTATCTGTTTTACTGAGTGAGTGAGAGTGTGATATCTGTTTTACTGAGTGAATGAGAGTGTGGTATCTGTATTACTGAGTGAGTGAGAGTGTGATATCTGTATTACTGAGTGAGTGAGAGTGTGGTATCTGTTTTACTGAGTGAGTGAGAGTGTGATATCTGTTTTACTGAGTGAATGAGAGTGTGGTATCTGTATTACTGAGTGAGTGAGAGTGTGATATCTGTATTACTGAGTGAGTGTGAGTGTGATATCTGTATTACTGAGTGTATGTGAGTGTGATATCTGTATTACTGAGTGAGTGAGAGTGTGATATCTGTATTACTGAGTGAGTGAGAGTGTGATATCTGTATTACTGAGTGAGTGAGAGTGTGATATCTGTTTTACTGAGTGAATGAGAGTGTGATATCTGTATTACTGAGTGAGTGAGAGTGTGATATCTGTATTACTGAGTGTATGTGAGTGTGATATCTGTTTTACTGAGTGAGTGTGAGTGTGATATCTGTATTACTGAGTGAGTGAGAGTGTGATATCTGTATTACTGAGTGAGTGAGAGTGTGATATCTGTATTACTGAGTGAATGAGAGTGTGATATCTGTTTTACTGAGTGAGTGTGACTAACAGAACAGTGAATCATAATGATGCACTATGGGGTCAGGGCACATGTGAGGACGTTCTGGAGTTTGTGGCGTGAAAAGAAAAAAAGTGCAGCACTGTAAAAAGTGGAGCCTCTGGCAAACACCCACTGCCTACTGACAATGCAGAGAAGTCACAGAGGAACCTGCTTCTCTTCCAGGAAGAAAGGATGAATTTTATTTAATTTATTCACTTATTTTTGGTATGTAAAAATCCGTTTCAAAATTCTATCAGAATACTCACCCTCTGTTGTCACAGAAATTCCGGGTTAAGACCCAAATAATTAGTATTGCTGTTGGCACACCTGAAAGATGGAAGAGACATCAAAACATTCTCTAATTTTAAGATCTTTATTTGAGAAATGTTCACTGAACCTATTTGTTAACATATTTATATCCCAAAACTCAGTCTCTCACAAGGACTGAAACAGGGGTTTAAATTTAGCTTTTTAAAAATATATAAATATATAGAACAATTTTTGTGTTAACATAACCTCAGATCCATTGGAACCATGATGACTGAGACAGATAACACCATATTCAAACTAAAAAGCAGCCTACATGTTCTCTTCACTGAGTGATAAATGTAATTTAAAATGTTACCTATGATAAGCCTTACCTATGTAGAGCTTCTTTTAACACACCACTCACAAAGTGCTTTATGAAGGATAGCAATTTTAAAATGGATTTTTAAAAGAGAAAGGAGATAAAAGAGAAATAAAATTTAAAAAGAATGCAGTAAAATTGGAAGAACAATGGATAACGGCACCTGCATAAAAGCAAAGTTATACAAATATGTTTTAAGGATCTTTTCAAAATCGCCAAATGAATCTATAGCTCTTAGGCTTTCTGGGAGGAAATTCCACAAGTTGGTAGCTATAAAATGACTCCTCACTCTTTAGCCAGGTTTTGGGAATGACTGGCAGCTTGCTGGTAGCTGATCTGAGAGATCTGAATGGAGCATGTCTCACAGTCAAACTATCACTAAGGTATGCTGAATGTTTAATATTCTGACAGTAGCATTTTCAATGTGTTGTAAATGTATGAGAGTGGTCCAGTCTACCGACACTGTCAGCATCAGTTAGTACATCACAGGCCTTAGAGATATTACAGGGTGACCACAAGCTGTTTTTCAGGTGATGATGATGTGCTTTTTAAAACTAAGATCACTGGTAAACACAACTCCTCGGTTCTTGATGTGTTTTTTGGCCTTCAGGAACAGAGAGTCCAGATACACCAGTATATCTTTCCTCTGTGTTTCATTCCCAGTAACAAGAAGAATCTCTGTCTTGTCTTTATTTCGTTCCAGGAAGTTCTGAGACCTCCACAAATTGATATCATCTATATTATGATTTATGATATTATCCATATTATATATTATGCATTCAAGCAGAGAAATGATAGACCTGTAGGCATTGGGTACTGGAGACATGTGAGGCTAGGTGTCATCTGTATATTGAAGGAAGGAATGATGTATTTATTAATTATATCAGCTAATGGAAGCATATAAATGTTAATTATCAAAGGCCCCAGAATCGAGCCCTGGGGGATACTACATAGTGAGGCATGACAGCAAATGAACGGCCAACACAACATAATCAGTTAGTTCAGATCTGAACCAGTCTAAGACTGGTTACGACGTGAGTGAGTTAAGATCTGAACCAGTCTTAGATTGAGACAGAAAGGCCAACTCAGGTCTCAAGCCGGTCATGTAGAGTCTCATTGTTAACTATGTCAAAGGCAGCGCTGGGGTCTAAGAGAGCTAAGACAGACAGGTTACCTTAGTTACCATTAAATCTCAGATCATTTAGGACCTTGAGAAGTCCCGTTTCAGTGCTATGGTTGGCCAAAAGACCAGACTGAAATTATTTGGGTTAATATAGTCATTAAGCTAGGTGGACATTGCTTTCTCAATCATTTTGCCAAGAAAAGGAAGATTTGAGACGGGTCTACAGTTACTAAGCAAAGTGGGGTCAAGATTTCATTTCTTCAGCAGTGGCCTGGCTGTTTTCAGGCTGTAAGGATAAAATCCTTGTTGTAGTTATTGATTTACTACAGCCAGTAATGATTTTAGAATGTTTAAAACATTGGTAGGTCCAAGGTCACGAGCAGAGCTAGAGGATTTCAGGAGCGACATAACTTCAGTTAGCGTTTTAAGGTCAACGGCTGAAAAAGTGGACGGATTACTTTTGGTAGTAGTGTGTGATGGGAGAATAACAAGCCTATGGGGGCCAGAGCTCACTATCTTTTCTCTTGTTGCAACAATTTTATCAGGATAGAATGCAGTAAACACACTGCATTTGTTCGTTGAGGAGAGGTGTAAGAGAAGGGGTTAATCAATCCGTCATTAGTTGAAAAAAGGAATTTTAGATTGTCACAGTATTGCCAACCAGGCCTGAGAATTTCACTTCTCACATAAGTATTTTCAAATGATCTGTGTAGAAAGTATGGTGAACTATTAGCTTTGCGCTCCATCAACAACTTGAGCCTCGCTAATGACCTGTACAACTTTTACTGTCGTTTTGATAGACAAAGGGACAGTCCTGACACCACCCCCACTGTGCACAGCCATCAGCTCCTGCTCCAGCCCACCGGCACTGCCACTCAACCAGCCATGACCACAATGGAGGCTGGGGCCACTACACATCCACTCACTTCAGACGGTCTCCTTCACCTCCCCTCTACCTCAACGACCCTCTCTATACAGGAGAGGGACCCTCTCTATACAGGAGAACGCCCGCAAAGCAGCCAGCCTGGACTCTGTCTCCCCTTCCACACGGAAGCACCGTGCTGCCCAGCTGTCTCTAGTGCTCACAGACATTTCTAACACCTCACCTGAGATGTGTCATGTGCCAGCCTGCTTCAAAACCTCCACCATCATCCCCATCCCCAAGAAGCCTAGGACCACAGGACTGAATGACTACAGACCTGTAGCCTCGATCTCTGTAGTAATGAAGTCATTTGAGCATCTTGTTCTGTCCTACCTTATGTCAATCACTGACCCTCTCCTGGACCCACTGCAGTTTGCTTACAGAGCCAACAGGTCTGTAGACGACGCTGCCAACATGGCCCCTCACTTCATCCTCCAATATCTGGATTCTCCTGGATCCTACTCCAGGATCCTGTTTGTGGACTTTAGCTCCACATTCAACACGATCATCCCAGCTCTGCTTCAGGACAAGCTCTCCCTGCTGGGCGTGCCAAACTCCTCCTGTATGTGGATCACTTACTTCCTGTCTAACGGGAGGCAGCATGTTAAGCTGGAGAAGCACGTCTCCAACTCCCTGACCACAAGCACTGGATCCCCTCAAGACTGAGTCCTGCCCCCCCTACTCTTCTCACTGTATACTAACAGCTGCACTTCCAGTCACGAATCCGTCAAGCTCCTGAAGTTTGCGGACGACACCACCCTCAATGGATTCATCTCTGGTGGGGATGAGTCCACCCACAGGTGGGAAGTTGACCATCTGGTGACCTGGTGCAGCCATAACAAACTGGAGCTCAATGCTCTAAAGGCAGCGGAGATGGTAGTGGACTTCAGGTGTGGCTCAGCTCCACCCTGCCCCCATCACTCCCTGGTCTACACTGTGTCTTTCCACTTCTTGGGCACCGTCGTCTCCCAGGACCACAAGTGGGAGCTGAACATCAGCCTCCTCATCAATAAAGCCCAAAAGAGGATGTACTTCCCATGGCAGCTGAAGAAGTTCAACCTGCCAAGGATAATGACGGTACACTTCTACGCTGCCTTCATTGAGTCCATCCTCACCTGCTCCATCATGGTCTGGTACACTGCTGCCACTGCTAAGGACAAGGACAGAGTGCAACGTATCATCTGCTCTGCAGAGAAGGTGATTGGCTGCAGTCTGCCATCCCTCCAGGATATGCACGGCTCCAGGACCTTGAGGCGAGCAGGAAAGATTGTGGCCAACCCTTCCCACCCTGGTCACGGACTGTTCAGAACACTACCCTCTGGCATGAGACTGAGGTCCATCAAGACCAGAACCACGTGCCACAAAAACAGTTCCTTCCTTACAGCAGTAGAACTGATCAATAAGCCCCCGACCCCCGCTGGCTCGGACTCTGCCCCACCCCCCTCTGTTATATTATTACTGTATTACTTTAATTATTACTTAATTATTACTTTAGTCGTCTGTCTATTTCACTCTGCACTTCTTGCACTCTAGATTTTCAATATTCAGAATATTTTCTACCTCTCTTAATATATTTTTTTATATTATACCCACAGTATTCCCTATACATTGTACAGCTTCTTGTACTGTTTCTTGATTTTTGTTTGTGTTGCAGTACTTGTTACTAGTCACTGTACTTTAGTGTTGTACTTGTATGGTGCACCAACACACCAACAAAAATTCCTTGTAGGGGTAAAACCTGCTTGGCAAAAAAACAAAGTCTGATTCTGATTTCCTCAACTAGAGTCTCACAGGACATGGGTGTAAGGGGGGGGGGGGGGGGGGGGGCATGAGATTGATGAAGATCACAGCAGAGTCAGCTCTAAAATAGAGCCTGTTGATTGTCTCCTTATCGGTCTTTGGGCAGGTACAGAGTGTCATGTCAAAGATCACACAGCAGTGGTCAGTAACTGCAACATCTACTATTTGTGGCACCCTGGTGTCAAGACTACATAAACTGATTAGGTCCAAAGTGTGCCCATGTTTATGAATGGGACCCGACTCTCACTGAAGGTCTGAAATTGACGGAGTTGAGTAGCATTGATAATTCAATAATTGTAGACTTTGTGATTGCATTCTTGTGAATATTAAAGACATCAGTTATTAGAACACTTTATAAATCATATTGCTCAAAAATTTTATAAAAGGTCTGTCTGCCTTACCCCAGCCAATGAGAATGTACCACCAGAAGTATTTTTTCTGGGAAACAAAGGTGAGAGCAAGGAGAGTCTGCAGGTACATTCCTTCCACTAACAGCCAGAAGTAGTTGGCCAGGATACTGAACTGAAAGAACGCCACTGCTGACTTACAGGACACCTGAGGAGAAAAAGAATCATGCAAACCAAAGTCAGACATGAAGGCTTATCACTTCGTTTCTGTATTAAACATACATTTGTGTGAGATCATTTCAAATCCTTGAAGCTTAAATATCATTACCCTTTTGTCAAACAAACAAACTTTGGTCCGGACATATGAGTTCAGAAAGTGGACTTTTCCTCAAATATTTATCCAGAAAGTCTAGCTTAACTTGAAACGATGGAAAAACGTGTTGGTGACCATCAAATGTGCCATGATATTCTTCTCATTCGTTTTTTCCTCATCATTTCCTCTGCTTTATTTCTCAGTTAAGTTTCTGTTATATTAACACAGACGTGTCTAGTTAACGGTTTTAAGAACCAGGGTTTAAGTACCATTCAAATGAAACCAGGAAACTGAACCTTAGATTTGAGAGAATTCAAAGGATGCAATTTCTTGAAGATTCACAGTTTTGAAAAAAAGTAAGATATTTTTCTCTCCCAGGGGGGAGAGATAGCTTGTTAGCAAGTTCATTTCAGTTAATGATGATCTGCCTTTATTAATGATATCAGTTTCAGTGTGGCTGAATGCTTGGCCTGTAAAAATGACCATTGTAGAGAGATACTTAAGTGTACATTTTAAATGTTAATTTTGAAATGCAATTTTTTTAATTGTTTAGGCAAGAACAATACCACCTCATCGCAATACAGAGACCACATAAGCATTTCAAGTTTCAAGTTTATTTAGAGCCCAATATCACTGTTTACAGTCTCAAAGGGCTTTACAGGCCACAACAGTCAGAAATCAAAACAGGACAGCACCCCCTGACTTAATCCTCATAGCAGGCAAGAGGGAAAAAAGGGAAATGGGAAAATGGGAGAAATCTTGAGAAGGACCACAGAGAGAGGAGACCCATTCTTGGCCAGACAGGTGTGCAATAGGTGCCAACCCAGTGGGCAGTTACAATTGTAAGTAAATTAGAGCATGAACAAAGGGGATGGGGATTTGCTCATAACATTCATAGGATCATAACTGTGAAAGCTGGGTTGCTACATCAGGACCAGATGGAACTCAAAGCGGTCTTTCCCTTACTCATATTCAAATGATATTTGACTGCTCTGAAGTGTTGGCTCCAACAAGATAAGTAAATCCCCAAACACTCTTCAAAAACACACGCTTAACATCATGGGCCATTTCAGCTCTCAGCAGTCAGAGAGACTCATTAATCTGCAGTGATCTTCAAGAGATTTCCATGTTAAGATGCTTTTGGGAGACACCTTACAAGATGCCTCTAAAGTAAATTTTAACAATATTCTTTCATGAAACAAGATCTTGATTCAAATGGCAGGAAAAACTAAGGGTATGGTTGAATAGTCTTTCTTTGCTTAGGAAGGTTCCTAACTGAGTGAAGTGACCTGGAAGGATCTAAGTGGCAGCCATGATAAGAGCTGGCTGAATTCTCTAAATGCTAAGGAAAGATGCTTCAGTGCTTCCTTTCCTATCTCCTTTAGCACAGGGTACAATGGACCATCCTTTACCAAGGGAAAGGAGACACTGCTGTCCCACGACTCCTTACAGCAGCTACATTCAACCGTTCATGAAAACAATCAACATGACCGACAAGGGATATGAGACAGTTTTAGCCAGATGATGTTTTTAATTCAACATGTTGGAAACTTGAAACTTGAGAATTGTAGGCCTAACATGTTATGCGTTTCTGCATAGATTTAACAATTATTTCCATACAGTCATACTAATTGGGATTCATGTCGATAACTATGAGTGGACAGGAGGGTGAGCGTGAGCAACCATTCTTGATGTGACGACCATTTCCTTTCACTTTAGTGACTGGCAGTCTATATTCTTTTTTCATTTCAATCCCAACCTTGGTAATGGTTAGGGTTAGGCACATTTTTCATTGGGTTGTCCACGTTTGTATAGCCTGCGTGAAACAACTCGGTAAGAACACACACAGGGCAAAGTATCGAAGATGCACTTTTAGTAGTCTGTCTCTGGAACATTGTAGTTTCACCACGCCAAACCCACGTCAGTAACATCCGCCGTCACATAATTACGTAGCCTAGTGTAAAAGCAGTCTGATTCTCTTAGGTTGTCTTTTCCTATGTTCTTACGAATTCTCCTTCCCAACTTTGCTTGACCTCATGACATTTTCCATTGGACTCACTTCCGCTGTCACATAATTACGTAGCCTAGTGTAAGTGCAGTCTCTTAGCACCGCGTTTGTCTTTTCCTAAGTCCTCATGAATTCTCTTTCCCATCTTTCCTTAACCTCATAACGTTTTCCATTGAGGTCAAGGAAAAGCGGTTAGGAAATGTCATGGGACATAATTTTTTTTTACTATTCGGATGCACTCTAAATCTTTGCTCTCAATTTTGTAGGCTTGCCAGAAGATCTTATTAAAAACAGGTGTAAAGCTGGTCTGTGTCTATGTGAGTATGTGTGTTTGACCTGGTGAGGGCTATCTATAGATGTATACTCTAAGGTAAGAGTTAATAGTCTCCCACTGTCAGAGAAGGCTAAACCCTCACAGGGATATTCACACCCTCAAAGACTTATGAACAGGAGTTTTGAACACAACAGTTATCAAACCTCTTTCTTGCTTTCCTGAACCACTCATCTAACACAATCAGTCTCTTTTCTTTTCAGTCTTTCATGCCCTCCCTCTGGTCTCCATAATCCCTCTGCCTCATCTTTTCCTGGGAATTAATTTTCTAAAAATAACCATGACGACCTAGGTGAAGCCTGTCTCATCAACCCCACCCCCCACTCCCATCACCGATTCCCTACTTCCTTTTCCTCTTTCCTTTCCAGTGACTTTAATAAGTCACGACTTCCCAGCTGATCTCATGGTCAGTAAAGCACACCGGCAGTTTCCTCACAGAGGCATACGTGTCCCTCATAGTCACACTCAGAATGCAGAGATGGAAAATTTGGATGGAGCAACATCGGACCAGTATGTTTGGGTCTGGGCTCTGTGAGAAAGGCTGCTCGGTGTGAATCACAGGCGATGCACCACTGAATGTTAATTTATTACTGGTGGGCTCACTGGTCTCTGCCCTTCATGTACACTTGAGTCAGACACTTATCACCAGCGGGTGCCGTGGCACCCCCACCCAGCACCATGACCTTGAAAAGCGGTAAGTGTGTGTGCCATGCTGACAGTGGTTAGATAAAGGAGTAAAACAGATTTTTTGTGCCCACAGTGGAAGAGGCTGTGAGTGTGTGCCCATGTGGGTGAGAGGTCTTTTACATTTGACATGTGGCCTTTCAGGCCTGACAGCATAGGACCAGTATGCTCCCTGGGCTCATTAGTCAGTGTCAGTGTAAAGAGGACCTGCCTCTCTCTGTCTGTTTTTACACAATTCATTGTGTGTGTGTGTGTGTGGGTGGGTGTGTGTGGGTGTGGGTGTGGGTGTGTGTGCATGTGTGTGTGTGTGTGCCTGTGTGTGTGTGTGTGTATGAACTCACTTTGCTCTTTCTCTCTGTGTGATGTGCATCTAACTGTGGTCACTGGAGTGTGTCCATGCTTTAGATAATGTGCAGTGAGTGAGTTTGAGCCTGGTTTTCTACTGTAGTCACCTGCCATCGTGGCCTGTGTGTTGTTCTTGTAGCTGGAGAGTTCATTTTACTATAAAAGCATGTAGTGCTATCAAAAGGTATTTAGACCTCTTCACTTTTTCCACACTTTTTGTGTTATCAACTGAATAACTCGATTAAACTGATTTTTGCCATCAACACACAATACCCCATAATGACAAAGCGTAAACATATTTTTCTACATTTTTGCAAATCTATTTAAAAAGAAACAAAACTGCAATCTCTTACTTACATAAGTATTCAGACCCTTCTTTTAGTGCTAGAGAGGGCTGCCTCTTGAGTACTTTCTGAACGCAGTGCACTGACTCACATTGACAGGGATCTATTTTTAAATACTTACTGTCCATTTTAAAAATCAGTCATTCATTTTTCTTGCTCTGAATTGTATTGGACAATGATGATTAAAGATAAAGTTGTGATTTATGTTGTGTGCTGTAAAATAAACTATTTGAATAATGTATTTAATTTTGAATCCATTCATTACCGTGAAATCTTTCCAGCTCCTAGAAACCCTGCCCTCATGGGTACAGGACTCCTACCCATTGGTCTGGGAGACCCCTTGACAATTAGTCTATTAACACAATCAGAGCAGTCTGTTGACCATAACTCTACTACAGGGCCTTGTGTCTGAGGAGAAGGCCCTGAGGCAGTGCGTGAATGAGTGCTACCAGTTAATAAAGATTCAAAGACTGACACTTCAAACACTGCATGACTGGCACGTCATCTTCATCTGAAAGTATGTAAGAGCACCAGTACACTTTTACATGTGCATATTCGCACGCTTGTCCCATTAGAAAATTAAATAAAGACGTGAGCATGAGCGTAAATGTAGAAGCACTGCATGTCCCACATACCGATGACATGAAGCAGTGATCCAGAGTCTCGTCTCCGAAGAGGACGGCGTCTTTGATGAAGACAGCACTGGCTCTCAGAATGAAGGAGGTGAAGAGGTTGATGTGGATGTAGTTCCTGGTGCAGTGGAACTTCCTGTTTGGTTATTTACATTAAATGTAAAAATCTCACCAGACCCATGATAGTGGAGAAGACTTAGAGAGTAGGATTGTTCAACTCTGGCCATCAGATGCAGACCTGATGATAATATTTTTCTTTCTACAAACCATTATTAGCCATTCTATCAGGCTTTATACAGCATGCCAATGATGTGTCTTTGAGAGACATAAACATTTGCTCCAAAGGCTGAAATCCATTTATCAGTGGAAGTCAAGCACCAAATCCCAGAAAGATTTATAAATTATAAGCCTGTATTTCCAAACTCAATCATACTGCTCAAGACTAGTCTAGTGCCTTTTCCGTTTAAGGTTGGTTTGAGTCTGTGCGTGCGTGCCTGATGTGGAAAGCATCACCTGAGGACGGTGAAGACGCAGATGGCCGAGATGAGGGAGATGAGGGAGGTAGCATAGCCTGCCGTGTACACCTGCCTGAACATGGAGTAATACGCCGTCTGCACAGGAAACAAACAAACAAACATAAACAGGTTTTATGAGAAAAGTGGGCAGGTTAGACCCTGTTTATTTTCTCTCTGTTAACCCACAGTGATCAGACTCTAAAAACAACATGTCTGACTGCAACTGAAAAACACAGACTGCAATAGAGGAATCAGCTCACATCTGTATTAACCTTTTTCCCAATTGCCAGAACAACACAGCTGTCTTAACAGTGCTTGATTTATTTTAATATAGCCTTAATGTAGGCATTAATTTACACTAATACTATCGTAATGCAGTCTTAAAGTTGTTTTCATAATTTTTATATTCTGTCTAACAGGTCGTAAGAAAATCAAAAGGTTTCAGTTAAGGAAAATTTTAGAGTGTAATTGGGTGGGTGAGACTGTATATTTGGACTGGTGTGTCTGTGTCTGTGTAGGGGAGTTAAAGTACACTGCAAACTCATGTGAGAAACAGAAAGGGCCCCAGGTACACAGCTCCACTGAATACACCAACACACCAGACAATCTTCCACTGAGACGAACATATCTAACTTCACTCCACTTAATGAAGCTTGTCACGCATTTATTCCACGCCCAGTTGCATTCAGGAAAAGAGGAGAGTAGGAGACCAAAATCATCACTGAAGAGCTATCAAAGTGAGGAAAATGTAATTTACCACACAGAGTCCATCCTGTTCTTGTGTGATAGGGCAGACTGCAGTTAATTGTTCAGATTAGGGACATGGTTTTTGTCTTGTCCTCTGTGTGTGTGTGTGTGTGTGTGTGTGTGTGTGTGTGTGTGTATGGGTAATGTCAAATGATCTTTCTCTTGAATTAGCATGGTGTTTCTAATCCGCTCATGAATGTCTGCTTACATATTCAAGGCAAACACCACATAATCACTGAGAGGGATATTAAACATATTCAGTTGTATTATCACATATCAGTCTGTGTATCAAACATGAATAAGTTTGTTTCAGTAGCAGTGCAGGGTGACTGGCCATCTGCTCACAGGAGGGATACACAACATGACAGTGGATATGGACAGAGGTGGCAAAAATACACACATTCTTTACTCAAGTAGAAGATACAGATACTGGGTAAAAAAGACTAGGTAAAAGTAGAAGTAGTGATTCAACTTCTTTACTCAAATAAAAGTGAAAAAGTACAGGCTCTGAAAGGTACTCAAAGTATAAAAGTAAAAAGTAGCCCTTTGAAAGACATTCCTACCAGCTGTTTCTGTGCAAAGCTAACTGAACCTCACGTCATATTAATATAATTCGAAGACTTTTAAACCATTCTAACTTCAAATAAAATAAAAACAAAATTCTGAAAATAATGAACTTCGCTCCAATGTGCAAATCAGTTTTCAATGTCAGCAAAAGAACTTGAAACATTATGATCGACACGAGAACACACTTCAGGACTGAGCCTTAAACTCTCTACTCTCTGAATCTGCTCCGTCAACAGTGTTGTCTGGTTCACTTTCATCCATGTCGATACTAGTTCTCCCTGTCACAGACATCACATTCAGTCAATAGACGACTTTTCTCTGCGATCGAGTCTCCCTTTCTTGTCTGTTTTGCATTGTTTCGTCTTTTACATCGTTTTCATGTTGTTACGCCTGTTGGGCGTGACATGCACTGATGGATAAGGGCTCGTCATTTCTACGTGTTATTGTTCCATCCGTTTATGTTGAAATCGGTCTTGATGTTGGGAAGGCGTGCAGTGATGCAAAATAAAAACAATTGATAATTTCCCTCAAATGCATTAAAACTAATGGAACAAGCCTGTTTTGAAAATGTATGGAGTAGAAAGTACAGATATTTCTGTTAAAATGTAGGGAGTGAAAGTAAAAAGTCGTCGGAAAAATAAACACTCAAGAAAAGTACAGATATTTGAAAACTCAAGTACAGTAACAAAGTATCTGTACTTCATTACTGCCCACCTGAGTGTGGAAATATCACACGATACTTTCAGTCCAATGTGAGTGTAGAGCTGAACCATTCAGTCCAGTGTAAGAGAATATGTCAGTGGTAGAGCTGAACCATTCAGTCCAATGTAAGAATATGTCAGTGGTAGAGCTGAACCATTCAGTCCAATGTAAGAGAAAATGTCAGTGGTAGAGCTGAACCATTCAGTCCAATGTAAGAGAAAATGTCAGTGGTAGAGCTGAACCATTCAGTCCAATGTAAGAGAAAATGTCAGTGGTAGAGCTGAACCATTCAGTCCAATGTAAGAGAAAATGTCAGTGGTAGAGCTGAACCATTCAGTCCAATGTAAGAGAAAATGTCAGTGGTAGAGCTGAACCATTCAGTCCAATGTAAGAATATGTCAGTGGTAGAGCTGAACCATTCAGTCCAATGTAAGAAAATGTCAGTGGTAGAGCTGAACCATTCAGTCCAATGTAAGAAAATGTCAGTGGTAGAGCTGAACCATTCAGTCCAATGTAAGAGAAAATGTCAGTGGTAGAGCTGAACCATTCAGTCCAATGTAAGAGAAAATGTCAGTGGTAGAGCTGAACCATTCAGTCCAATGTAAGAATATGTCAGTGGTAGAGCTGAACCATTCAGTCCAATGTAAGAAAATGTCAGTGGTAGAGCTGAACCATTCAGTCCAATGTAAGAGAAAATGTCAGTGGTAGAGCTGAACCATTCAGTCCAATGTAAGAGAAAATGTCAGTGGTAGAGCTGAACCATTCAGTCCAGTGTAAGAATATGTCAGTGGTAGAGCTGAACCATTCAGTCCAATGTAAGAGAAAATGTCAGTGGTAGAGCTGAACCATTCAGTCCAATGTAAGAAAATGTCAGTGGTAGAGCTGAACCATTCAGTCCAATGTAAGAATATGTCAGTGGTAGAGCTGAACCATTCAGTCCGATGTAAGAGAAAATGTCAGTGGTAGAGCTGAACCATTCAGTCCAATGTAAGAGAAAATGTCAGTGGTAGAGCTGAACCATTCAGTCCAATGTAAGAGAAAATGTCAGTGGTAGAGCTGAACCATTCAGTCCAGTGTAAGAATATGTCAGTGGTAGAGCTGAACCATTCAGTCCAATGTAAGAGAAAATGTCAGTGGTAGAGCTGAACCATTCAGTCCGATGTAAGAGAAAATGTCAGTGGTAGAGCTGAACCATTCAGTCCAATGTAAGAGAAAATGTCAGTGGTAGAGCTGAACCATTCAGTCCAATGTAAGAATATGTCAGTGGTAGAGCTGAACCATTCAGTCCAGTGTAAGAATATGTCAGTGGTAGAGCTGAACCATGCTGGGTTTGCCTGCTCTGTCCTGTAAGAAGACAAAAAACAGCGGAGAGTAAAGGTCTATGATTCTCTGTTTTTTTTGTCTCTATGGTATTAAATATGCACATCTCAAGCGTTATGAGGTGATTTTCCTCTCTGTCTTTTCTCCTCCCTCTCTTTCTCTCTCTCTCTCTCTCTCTCTCTCTCTCTCTCTATCTCTCTTTCTCTCTCTCTCTCTCTCTCTGTTTCTCTCCATCTTTATTTAGATCTCATATCACATCCTGGAGGTAGTCTCTGATGAACACTGGTGGGTCTGCCTGCAGTAAATAAGAGAGTCATAGAAAATTTGCACACGATTACAGAGTGGCTTGAGAGAACCTTAACAAACCAGACAATCACAAACCAACTAGACAAGAGAGACAGAAATTCTCACACTCTGAAGGTGTAAGGGGAGTCAAAGGGTAAGGACTGACGGCTTTAAAAGAGAGAGAGAGAGAGAGAGAGAGAGAGGAAGAGAGAGAGAGAGAGAGAGAGAGAGAGGGAGAGAGAGAGAGAGAGAGAGAGAGAGAGAGAGAGAGAGAGAGAGAGAGAGGAGGGAAGTTTACAGGAATAACGTTTACATGCCAAAGACTGACAGGAAGAGAGAGAAAGGGAATTGAAAAATGGATGCGGGCAGATACATGATGGTGAGGAGGTGAAAGAGGGGAGGTGAAGGAGACATGAGCTGAGGTTGTTAAAACAGAAGGATGTGAGGGGATTAAGGAACACTGAGTACCTTAAGTCTCTTTCTCCTCCAGCCATCAAATAACTAGATTTGCAACTGAACAGTCGATTTTAAATGGACTTTGAATCAGGTTGGAACAAGCTGGAGACAGACAGCTGGGAGCAAGCTAGAGACAGACAGCTGGAAGTGAGGTGGAGACAGACAGCTGGGAGCAAGCTGGAGACAGACAGCTGGGAGCGAGCTAGAGACAGACATCTGGGAGCATGCTGGAGACAGACAGCTGGAAGTGAGGTGGAGATGGACAGCTGGGAACAAGCTGTAGACAGACAGGTGTGGAGCTGAGACTCTGACTGTTCTCACCGGCGCTTCTGATTCCACGTCCTCTGCAAATTCACAGGCATCCTCATATGATGGGTACAAGTCTGACCAGCCGTCCTTAGTGCAGTTCCTATAAATCACACCTGAATTCAAAAGAAATAAACAAATAAACAAATAAATACATTTTTCAGCATTATTCTGCCTATTAAATTCATATTCTTGTGTCACAGATGTTACACAGATTTAGAGGTTTCAAATGAGTTCTTTTAAATGCTTTCCAAAGTTGCGAAAGGCTTTGAGTTTTACTTCAGTGAAAAGTCTACATTGAGTTTGGTTCAAATCCATATGTCCTCAAATCACAACTCCCATGGGGCAATGTGGCTTTACGGATGACAGGACGAGGAATAGTGTTCTCCTCTGACCTGTAGTCTGGCTGAGATGTGGAGTCTCTGTTCTGCAGCACTCAACCACAAATAAGATTAGTGATTTCATTAAGGTTATTACAACAACTGCTGTTACTGATGCAATGATGCAATGTGAGACTAGGTTTTCATCTGGATTTACTCAGAGCTCTAAATGTTGTTTAGGGATTAAATCCCATATCATGTATAAGAGAGAAGACAGTCAGAGGGAAGAGAGACAATCCGGGGGGGGGGGGGGGGGG
>NC_044508.1:20689297-20711797 GCF_902362185.1 Chanos chanos | reverse complement strand
ACACACACACAGGCACACAGACACACAGGCAGGCTGTGGAGTGCTCTGCAGGACCTCATAAGAGTCAATGCAGGGACCAGCTTTGGCAGGTATTACCTTCACAAGGACTCTCCACTGCCCACATGAGTGTGGAGAATATGCGCATGCCAGGTATTGACAGGCTCCTGGTGAAAATTTATAACATGAAAATGACATTTTATGAGGCCTTTTTTATGTTTTAGGTGAGGATCTGTTAGCAGTCCACTTGACTGAAACATCACTGCCATTAAGCTGCGGACGAGCAGTCATCACACCACTGCCCAAAAAAGGTCATCACCAAGATACGACAACCTGCCCCTCAGTCAGCCTGTGACGCAGTGATCACAAACTGCTGTCCAAAACTGTGGCCGTCAGAATGAGGGGATGGGGCATGTCAGAGTTTAACCACACTAACTGCACCCAACAGCTCAATCTCTGATAGCATTTATTTAATTTGGGATATTTGGATGTCTACTGGGGCACACGGTGGCACAGTGGCACAGCCTTTCACCTAGTGACTGCTGGGATATGCTGCAGTACCCCACGCGACCCTAATTAGGGTAAGCGGTTTAGATAATGAGTTACAGTGAGTGAGAGGTGCTTCCCCCATTCTGCACTGTGATAATGCCTTCTGACATTACAGTACCATTCTGCACTGTGATAATGCCTTCTGACATTACAGTACCATTCTGCACTGTGATAATGCCTTCTGACATCATAGTACCATTCTGCACTGTGATAATGCCTTCTGACATCACAGTACCATTCTGCACTGTGATAATGCCTTCTGACATTACAGTACCATTCTGCACTGTGATAATGCCTTCTGACATCACAGTACCATTCTGCACTGTGATAATGCCTTCTGACATTACAGTACCATTCTGCACTGTGATAATGCCTTCTGACATTATAGTACCATTCTGCTCTGTGATAATGCCTTCTGACATTACAGTACCATTCTGCACTGTGATAATGCCTTCTGACATCACAGTACCATTCTGCACTGTGATAATGCCTTCTGACATTACAGTACCATTCTGCACTGTGATAATGCCTTCTGACATCACAGTACCATTCTGCACTGTGATAATGACTTCTGACATTACAGTACCATTCTGCACTGTGATAATGCCTTCTGACATCACAGTACCATTCTGCACTGTGATAATGCCTTCTGACATCACAGTACCATTCTGCACTGTGATAATGCCTTCTGACATTATAGTACCATTCTGCTCTGTGATAATGCCTTCTGACATTATAGTACCATTCTGCACTGTGATAATGCCTTCTGACATCACAGTACCATTCTGCACTGTGAAAATAGTGTAATCACCAGTGGCCATGTACACTCACTCACTCACATCACTCACACACTAATAACAGCAAAGACAGAATGAAAATGAACTCAAAACTCAACTTGGCGAATACAAATAGACAATACACAGGGTATTGTATACTCAAACCAGATGGTTCCTCTTCCTGAAGGTCTGACCACTGAGTTAACTGGGCCTGGGCATACAGGATCCCTATTGGGCATACAGGATCCCTACTGGACTTTGGGAGGATGCAGAGTTTGGACTGTGCGGCTGTTGGGAAAACTTTGAAAGGTGTGTTGTGAAGATTTTAAACCAAAGAAAAGTTGAAGAAGAAAGAAGATAAAGCTTGGATAGCTGAATTTAATGTAAGACCAGAATATAAACCAGTGTAGAGAATTCTGTGCAGTGTCAGCTAAAAGTGCTGGCGATTTCTCCTGGAGGACTTGATATGGATATGTGTCAGTTAATGGTTCTGCCCCTGTAATGAACTCTGATGTGAACTGATGTGAATAGAGGTTGTTTTTATTTTAGGTACTAAATATAGTTGTGCCTGACAGTAAAAATGTCAGTTAATTACTCTTACTACTGGACAAGCAAAGTCTACGATATACTGCAGAAGAGAGAAGAGACTTGGGCAAAGACAGGAATTGTGACTGTCTTTAGGTGGTTTAGTGCAAAGACCAGAATTGTGACTGTCTTTAGGTGGTTTAGTGCAAAGACAGGAATTGTGACTGTCTTTAGGTGGTTTAGTGCAAAGACAGGAATTGTGACTGTCTTTAGTTGGTTTAGTGCAAAGACCAGAATTGTGACTGTCTTTAAGTGGTTTAGTGCAAAGACAGGAATTGTGAATGTCTTTAGTTGGTTTAGTGCAAAGACAGGAATTGTGAATGTCTTTAGGTGGTTTAGTGCAAAGACTGGAATTGTGACTGTCTTTAGGTGGTTTAGTGCAAAGACAGGAATTGTGAATGTCTTTAGTTGGTTTAGTGCAAAGACAGGAATTGTGACTGTCTTTAGGTGGTTTAGTGCAAAGACCAGAATTGTGACTGTCTTTAGGTGGTTTAGTGCAAAGACCAGAATTGTGAATGTCTTTAGTTGGTTTAGTGCAAAGACCAGAATTGTGAATGTCTTTAGGTGGTTTAGTGCAAAGACAGGAATTGTGAATGTCTTTAGTTGGTTTAGTGCAAAGACAGGAATTGTGAATGTCTTTAGGTGGTTTAGTGCAAAGACAGGAATTGTGAATGTCTTTAGTTGGTTTAGTGCAAAGACCAGAATTGTGACTGTCTTTAGTTGGTTTAGTGCAAAGACCAGAATTGTGACTGTCTTTAGTTGGTTTAGTGCAAAGACCAGAATTGTGAATGTCTTTAGGTGGTTTAGTGCAAAGACAGGAATTGTGAATGTCTTTAGTTGGTTTAGTGCAAAGACAGGAATTGTGACTGTCTTTAGGTGGTTTAGTGCAAAGACCAGAATTGTGACTGTCTTTAGGTGGTTTAGTGCAAAGACCAGAATTGTGACTGTCTTTAGGTGGTTTAGTGCAAAGACCAGAATTGTGACTGTCTTTAGTTGGTTTAGTGCAAAGACCAGAATTGTGAATGTCTTTAGGTGGTTTAGTGCAAAGACAGGAATTGTGAATGTCTTTAGTTGGTTTAGTGCAAAGACAGGAATTGTGAATGTCTTTAGTTGGTTTAGTGCAAAGACCAGAATTGTGAATGTCTTTAGTTGGTTTAGTGCAAAGACAGGAATTGTGAATGTCTTTAGGTGGTTTAGTGCAAAGACCAGAATTGTGAATGTCTTTAGGTGGTTTAGTGCAAAGACCAGAATTGTGACTGTCTTTAGGTGGTTTAGTGCAAAGACCAGAATTGTGACTGTCTTTAGGTGGTTTAGTGCAAAGACCAGAATTGTGACTGTCTTTAGGTGGTTTAGTGCAAAGACAGGAATTGTGAATGTCTTTAGGTGGTTTAGTGCAAAGACAGGAATTGTGACTGTCTTTAGTTGGTTTAGTGCAAAGACAGGAATTGTGAATGTCTTTAGGTGGTTTAGTGCAAAGACAGGAATTGTGACTGTCTTTAGTTGGTTTAGTGCAAAGATAGGAATTGTGAATGTCTTTAGGTGGTTTAGTGAAGTGCGGAGTGGTAGCTGATTTTACGCTGATCAGCTGAGGACTTGGCTATACTGGAGCCTCAGTGGTGTTAGGGAGATGAGGTGTGATCAGTAGTTGGAGAGTTTTTCTTTTTACAGGAATGGGAGTAATCCCATCGTGTGTCTGGACAGTGTCACACAACATAGTGTTTATATGTCTTGTTTGTATTGTTTAGTTTTGTTCAATTTTCCTTCCTTTTCAACATTTTTTATGAGAAGTGGTGATGCACATTTTTATTCAAGGTACACATTTGTCCCAATAAAGACGCTCCTTTAATTTAATAAAATTCTCTCTCTTTCACCGTTAGATGGAAAAACAGGTTGTTCAAGTCATCGGTATACCTGGAAGGCAGGTGTTCTCAATCTGATTAGAGAACAAACAGTGAAAGGAGACCGGGGCAGTACACTAGTCCAGTCCAGCACAGAACCGCCCTCTCTGGCAGTACTTAGAGTACCTAATCCAGCCAAAGGCTTCCAGTGCTCCCAGTTCACCTACGACCCACAGCTGCACACAAAAATCACTCAAATCCTCCCCATAAAGGCATGGTCTACAGGAGGCTATGGAGATAAACTTACATTACACTTCTGTCCCTCCTGCCTGGACCTACTGCAGGCCCCCGTTCTGAGCCAGTCGCCCACCAGTCATGCTACTCAACCTGACTGTGAACCAAGCGAACAACCTGTCCTTTACAGCCACACCAAAATCTCAGCTTTAACTATAGCAAAGCTAAGCACCTTCCGCCACTGTACAGTTGGTCTTAAAGACAAACTTACTGATATGCACACTGCTTGGTTATCAAATTAATCTATATGTGATACCACCTAGAACTCCTAGAGCCTTGTATATGAACTCTTTTATGCTATAAACAAATCACTGTACATACTTTATACTGTATGCTGTAAATAACTGAATAGACCGCTGAATCTGTTTACCCTGGACTCATTCTACACTGTGAATGTCAATTTGACGTGCTGGCCAGAGGAGGATGGGCTCCCCCATTGAGTCTTGGTTCCTCCCAAGGTTTCTTCCTCCTATCTGCTCCATTAGAGAGTTTATCTTTGCCACTGTCTTGGGCTTGCTTACTGGGGGTGTGGACACTGATCACTGTAAAGCTGATTTGAGACAACCTTGACTGTAAAAAACGCTATACAAATAAACTTAAACTTGAACTTGAACACTAAAGCAACCTCAGTCAACAACAGCTTTTTACTTTTGAACAACAGCTTTTTACTTTTTGAATGAAAGTATATTTTAGTGAGATAATAGTGCCTTTGGTTGCCAGAACTGTTTTTCAGTACTGCGTTGTTGTTGTTGGAATCCAAACATATTGAATTGTCTTCATTTTTGTAGTGACTAACAGATGGCATAGTGTTCAAATGTCATGAGGTCTAACCGTAGCCCGGCATGACTCATGCCTCAATAGTGGGGTTCACTTAAAACAGTATGAAACATGTTCAGTCAGTATCCATTCTAACATCATGCATCGACTGAATACTCATTCAATGAACTGAAAGGACAAACAGGCTACTCTCCTTTCCAACTAATAAATGAGAATGTGGTAAAGAAAAGTGGACTGACTTTTTTTGTTGTAGAGAAGGAGACATTTGTAAATTCAGCATGTAATCTGGGAGAAAGATTTCATAAAAATTGAGTTTGGACCTACTCATCTGTTTAACAGCGTGAAACTTGAGTCTCATGAATGTAGATGAGAAAACAGGACTCTGGTCCTATGTGGTCAGGACAGCAGCACACAGAGTCACGCTTTGACCAAAGCAGATTAGCCAATCTGAAACCCCTCTCACACATGCACTGCAACCCTAAAATAATCTAGATTCTAACCAGAGGGACTGAATGTGTGAAGCAAATGTCCGAATCAGTCGGATCAGATCCTAAACGGACTTTATTCTACCAGCCCCCCAGTACAAAGTCCGTTGTATGTTCGAATTGAGTCCATGTGTGAATAGAGTAGATTATAGTCCGGAGAAGGCACAGTGAGCAAGTGGGCGTGTTGATGTCATTTCTAACATGCGATTGGCACAAAACCCGGAAGAATACAAACATCCAAGGGTGAAGAAGGGTCGTTTACATGAAGACGCCAACGAAAATGTCGAACTGGAGAGACAGCGAGATTCGGGAACTGCTGTCGGTAAGGGCCGACGCCAAAATCGTAAGACAAAAGTCGGTAGCCTCGTCTGCCATTTTCGATGTGTCGTAAACAAAACACTGCGATTTTCACAGCATACTTTTTTGCGTCATGTCCTGCCTCCTGCACGCTCTACCCAGGCGCCACCCCTCACCTAACCCAAACGGAGTATCTTGATTAGGTGAGAGCGCGTCTGACACTGACAGTCTCCTGTTATGTGCTACATGTGTGAAAGGGCAACTTCGGACAAAATGTGAACCTGATTCTGCAGACATGGTCCATATTGCATATATGAATATGTATGAATGTCCGTAACGCACGTGTGACAACGGCTTGAGCTACAGTGTGATCAGGCCAGAGTCGTTTGTGCGTGTGTGTGTGTGTGTGTGTGTGTGTGTGTGCGTGTGTGTGTGTGTGTGTGTGTGAGTGTGTGTGTGTGTGTGTGTGTGTGAGTGTGTGTGTGTGTGTGTGTGTGTGTGAGTGTGTGCGTGTGTGTGTATGTGCGCGCGTGTGCGTGCGTGCGTGCATGAGTGCGTGTGTGTGTGTGTGTGTGTGTGTGTGTGAGTGTAACCTGTGTTAAACAGTGGTATCTGTGAGGAGCTCTCCTGAGTGGGTGGTTTAATGAAAACTTGCCGGTAGGAGTTTATCTTTTTGTTTTTGTGTGCGCTGGCATACTGCTGCATGCTATCATACTTATTTCTCTCTCTCTCTGTCCTTCCCCGAGGGTGACGGGGTGTGTGGGAGTGGTGGAGGTGGGCAGGGTTACTGCTTGGCTGCTCATGCCTGGTGGAGTGCAGGTCTGGAGCAGAGGTTGTGAGGAACATCAGGGTGATTCAGTGTCTGTGAATCATTCTTTTTAAACTAACAAGCACCGCTACAACACAAACCTCCTCCACTCAGGCCACCTTCTCCTGACCCGCTTTGATTTTTCTATTATTTTATTATTTCTTTGGCACAGCATTCAACTGTACTGCGTTATGTATTGTATGTCTGTATGCATGTGTGTGTGTGTGTATGTAGGTGATTATTTATTCATTTACTTGTTTATTTATTGAGCTATTTATTTATCAATGAGAGATCAGAGGTTTGCTTGTTTGTTTGTTCGCATTATCATCACTCCTTTATCTATTAGCATACAGTATCAGCATTGATTAATTGTTTGGTATATAATCACTTTAAACAGGCTATTGCAATGCAGTATGAGGAAAAAATACACACAACGAAAGCTTTCCTTTAAAAAGTCAATAACTGCATTTTGCAACAGTCACTCATCTTTTCAAAATATTTAGTGAACGCCAATCTAATCAAGTTAACCTCCCTTAGCTACAAAGCTAGTAACAATCTAATCAAGCTAACCTCCCTTAGCTACAAAGCTAGTAACAATCTAATCAAGTTAACCTCCCTTAGCTACAAAGCTAGTAACAATCTAATCAAGCTAACCTCCCTTAGCTACAAAGCTAGTAACAATCTAATCAAGTTAACCTCCCTTAGCTACAAAGCTAGTAACAATCTAATCAAGTTAACCTCCCTTAGCTACCAAGCTAGTAACAAGTTAATGTTAGACAGCTGATGCTGAGCTAACATGTTTGCTAACCGTTCCGTAGTAAACAGAACTAGGTGGTCCATAACTGTGTTGCGTTCTAGCGGCCAATCAGGATAGCCATGGGTTTGAAGGTTAAGTATTAGGAGAATAGGCATTGTAGTTCGAAAGCAATGCACACCTGTGGGCACATGTGGACTCTTAACCTCTGTGTGAGTTTGGGATCTAAATAAAGAGTATGCAAAGGCACACTCGGTCTTCGTTGTCGAGTTCATTTCTACCGTGCAGTTCCATGAACGACTCGTTCATTGGCGCCAACGTTTAACTTGTGTTTCACATTGCCAAGTTACCGACTGACTTATCCGGGTGTGTTTTGAGGTGCCTGATCAAATTTGATGTGATCCATCCAGAATCCTTTATTTTGATACCGCACACCTTGCATTTAGCCATTCTTTTATTTGGGCCCTGTGTAAAGGCATTATAACCAAAGGTTATCATAAATGACACAGCAGCTGCAGGTGTGATCGCCATGGTTACGGTGTTGTTGCTGGAGCTTACAGTCATCTGTGGCCATGCGCATGCGTAAAGTTACGCATCATAATAAAGGAGGGAATGACATTCAGCTGATCTGACATTTCCTTAATGTTAATGCGCCAAAGAAAAAATAAAATCAAGATTGTGCACGAGTCCCAAATCTCGAGTCCGAGTTGAGTCTCAAGTCTTCTGAGGACAAGTCTGAAGTCAAGTCCGAAGTCACTGTGTGTGTGACTTAAGTAGAATTCGTGTCCAAGTCGCAGACTTGAGTCCCTGTCTCTGACACACACACACACAGACAAACATGGCAAAATATCCTCTTCTTGGATGTACATTCAGTGTTGATCTTTGTGAGAAAGCTCATATAACTGTCCAGACTCGTGTGGGTGTGTAATGTACAGAGAGGCTGACATGTTTATGACTCTGTATGGCTGTGTCAGGCATAAAGACAATGTCTTATTTTTATTATTATTTTTTCTTCAGGCTACACACTGTAAATCAGCAGGATTTTCACTGGGGGTAAAACAGACTAGACCGCGACAGAATAAAATAGACCAGATTACTGCGGTGTGAAATAGATCAGATTACTGTGGTGTGAAATAGACTAGACTACTGTGGTGTGAAATAGACCAGACTACTGCGGTGTGAAATAGACTAGACTACTGTGGTGTGAAATAGACCAGATTACTGTGGTGTGAAACAGACCAGACTACTGCGGTGTGAAATAGACCAGACTACGGTGGTGTGAAACAGACAAGACTACTGTGGTGTAAAATAGACCAGACTACTGTGGTGTAAAATAGACCAGACTACTGTGGTGTAAAATAGACCAGATTACTGCAGTGCAAAATAGACCAGACTACTGCAGTGTAAAATAGACCAGATTACTGCAGTGTAAAATAGACCAGATTACTGCAGCGTAAAATAGACCAGACTACTGTGGTGTAAAATAGAACAGACTACTGTGGTGTAACATAGACTAGATTACTGCAGAGTTAAATAGACCAGACTACTGTGGTGTAAAATAGACCAGACTACTGTGGTGTAAAATAGACCAGACTACTGTGGTGTAAAATAGACCAGACTACTGTGGTGTGAAATAGACCAGATTACTGCAGTGTAAAATAGACCAGACTACTGCAGTGTAAAATAGACCAGATTACTGCAGTGTAAAATAGACCAGATTACTGCAGTGTAAAATAGACCAGATTACTGCAGTGTAAAATAGACCAGATTACTGCAGCGTAAAATAGACCAGATTACTGCAGCGTAAAATAGACCAGATTACTGTGGTGTGAAACAGACTAGACTACTGTGGTGTGAAACAGACTAGATTACTGTGGTGTGAAATAGACTAGACTACTGTGGTGTGAAACAGACTAGATTACTGTGGTGTAAAATAGACTAGACTACTGTGGTGTGAAATAGACCAGACTACTGTGGTGTGAAACAGACCAGACTACTGTGGTGTGAAACAGACCAGACTACTGTGGTGTGAAATAGACTAGACTACTGTGGTGTGAAACAGACCAGACTACTGTGGTGTAAAATAGACCAGACTACTGTGGTGTGAAACAGACCAGACTACTGTGGTGTGAAATAGACTAGACTACTGTGGTGTGAAACAGACCAGACTACTGTGGTGTAAAATAGACCAGACTACTGTGGTGTGAAACAGACCAGACTACTGTGGTGTAAAATAGACCAGACTACTGTGGTGTAAAATAGACTAGACTACTGTGGTGTAAAATAGACTAGACTACTGTGGTGTGAAACAGACCAGACTACTGTGGTGTGAAACAGACCAGACTACTGTGGTGTGAAATAGACCAGACTACTGTGGTGTGAAATAGACTAGACTACTGTGGTGTAAAATAGACCAGACTACTGTGGTGTAAAATAGACTAGACTACTGTGGTGTGAAATAGACCAGACTACTGTGGTGTGAAACAGACCAGACTACTGTGGTGTGAAACAGACCAGACTACTGTGGTGTGAAATAGACCAGACTACTGTGGTGTGAAATAGACCAGACTACTGTGGTGTAAAATAGACTAGACTACTGTGGTGTGAAATAGACCAGACTACTGTGGTGTGAAACAGACCAGACTACTGTGGTGTGAAACAGACCAGACTACTGTGGTGTAAAATAGACCAGACTACTGTGGTGTGAAATAGACCAGATTACTGTGGTGTAAAATAGACCAGATTACTGTGGTGTAAAATAGACCAGACTACTGTGGTGTAAAATAGACTAGACTACTGTGGTGTAAAATAGACTAGACTACTGTGGTGTAAAATAGACCAGACTACTGTGGTGTGAAACAGACCAGACTACTGCAGTGTAAAATAGACCAGACTACTGTGGTGTGAAATAGACCAGACTACTGTGGTGTAAAATAGACCAGACTACTGTGGTGTGAAATAGACCAGACTACTGTGGTGTAAAATAGACCAGACTACTGTGGTGTGAAATAGACCAGACTACTGTGGTGTAAAATAGACCAGACTACTGTGGTGTAAAATAGACTAGACTACTGTGGTGTGAAACAGACCAGACTACTGTGGTGTAAAATATACCAGACTACTGTGGTGTGAAACAGACCAGACTACTGTGGTGTAAAATAGACCAGACTACTGTGGTGTGAAATAGACCAGACTACTGTGGTGTAAAATAGACCAGACTACTGTGGTGTAAAATAGACCAGACTACTGCGGTGTGAAATAGACTAGACTACTGTGGTGTAAAATAGACCAGACTACTGTGGTGTAAAATAGACCAGACTACTGTGGTGTAAAATAGACCAGACTACTGTGGTGTAAAATAGACCAGACTACTGTGGTGTGAAATAGACTAGACTACTGTGGTGTGAAACAGACCAGACTACTGTGGTGTAAAATAGACCAGACTACTGTGGTGTGAAATAGACTAGACTACTGTGGTGTGAAACAGACCAGACTACTGTGGTGTAAAATAGACCAGACTACTGTGGTGTGAAACAGACCAGACTACTGTGGTGTAAAATAGACCAGACTACTGTGGTGTGAAATAGACCAGACTACTGTGGTGTAAAATAGACCAGACTACTGTGGTGTAAAATAGACCAGACTACTGCGGTGTGAAATAGACTAGACTACTGTGGTGTAAAATAGACCAGACTACTGTGGTGTAAAATAGACCAGACTACTGTGGTGTAAAATAGACCAGACTACTGTGGTGTGAAATAGACCAGACTACTGTGGTGTAAAATAGACCAGACTACTGTGGTGTAAAATAGACCAGACTACTGTGGTGTAAAATAGACCAGACTACTGTGGTGTAAAATAGACCAGACTACTGTGGTGTAAAATAGACTAGACTACTGTGGTGTGAAATAGACCAGACTACTGCGGTGTGAAATAGACCAGACTACTGCAGTGTAAAATAGACCAGACTACTTTGGTGTAAAATAGACTAGACTACTGTGGTGTAAAATAGACCAGACTACTGTGGTGTAAAACAGACCAGACTACTGTGGTGTAAAATAGACCAGACTACTGTGGTGTAAAATAGACCAGACTACTGTGGTGTAAAATAGACCAGACTACTGTGGTGTAAAATAGACCAGACTACTGTGGTGTAAAATAGACTAGACTACTGTGGTGTGAAACAGACCAGACTACTGTGGTGTGAAATAGACCAGACTACTGTGGTGTAAAATAGACCAGACTACTGTGGTGTGAAATAGACCAGACTACTGTGGTGTAAAATAGACCAGACTACTGTGGTGTAAAATAGACCAGACTACTGTGGTGTGAAATAGACTAGACTACTGTGGTGTGAAACAGACCAGACTACTGTGGTGTAAAATAGACCAGACTACTGTGGTGTGAAATAGACTAGACTACTGTGGTGTGAAACAGACCAGACTACTGTGGTGTAAAATAGACCAGACTACTGTGGTGTGAAACAGACCAGACTACTGTGGTGTAAAATAGACCAGACTACTGTGGTGTGAAATAGACCAGACTACTGTGGTGTAAAATAGACCAGACTACTGTGGTGTAAAATAGACCAGACTACTGTGGTGTGAAATAGACCAGACTACTGTGGTGTAAAATAGACCAGACTACTGTGGTGTAAAATAGACCAGACTACTGTGGTGTAAAATAGACCAGACTACTGTGGTGTAAAATAGACCAGACTACTGTGGTGTAAAATAGACCAGACTACTGTGGTGTAAAATAGACCAGACTACTGTGGTGTAAAATAGACTAGACTACTGTGGTGTGAAATAGACCAGACTACTGCGGTGTGAAATAGACCAGACTACTGCAGTGTAAAATAGACCAGACTACTTTGGTGTAAAATAGACTAGACTACTGTGGTGTAAAATAGACCAGACTACTGTGGTGTAAAACAGACCAGACTACTGTGGTGTAAAATAGACCAGACTACTGTGGTGTAAAATAGACCAGACTACTGTGGTGTAAAATAGACCAGACTACTGTGGTGTAAAATAGACCAGACTACTGTGGTGTAAAATAGACTAGACTACTGTGGTGTGAAACAGACCAGACTACTGTGGTGTGAAATAGACCAGACTACTGTGGTGTAAAATAGACCAGACTACTGTGGTGTAAAATAGACTAGACTACTGTGGTGTAAAATAGACCAGACTACTGTGGTGTAAAATAGACTAGACTACTGTGGTGTGAAATAGACCAGACTACTGCGGTGTGAAATAGACCAGACTACTGCAGTGTAAAATAGACCAGACTACTGTGGTGTAAAACAGACCAGACTACTGTGGTGTAAAATAGACCAGACTACTGTGGTGTAAAATAGACCAGACTACTGTGGTGTAAAATAGACCAGACTACTGTGGTGTGAAATAGACCAGACTACTGTGGTGTAAAATAGACCAGACTACTGTGGTGTGAAATAGACTAGACTACTGTGGTGTGAAACAGACCAGACTACTGTGGTGTAAAATAGACCAGACTACTGTGGTGTGAAACAGACCAGACTACTGTGGTGTAAAATAGACCAGACTACTGTGGTGTAAAATAGACCAGACTACTGTGGTGTAAAATAGACCAGACTACTGTGGTGTGAAATAGACCAGACTACTGTGGTGTGAAATAGACCAGACTACTGTGGTGTAAAATAGACTAGACTACTGTGGTGTGAAATAGACCAGACTACTGCGGTGTGAAATAGACTAGACTACTGTGGTGTAAAATAGACTAGACCATAGACCTTAGCATGGAAAGAGTGGGGTGAATAGCGACCTGTTCATTTGTCCCTTATGAACAATAACCAATGACCAGTCAGCTGTACCACTGGTTAGCTAATCACATGAGCTTTCCCATCCCTGTAGGCATTTATACCAAAATAAGAGTCCCACAGTATGAAAGTCCCAAAATACATAGATATAAATAAAGTATCACAAAAATAAATAAATAAATAAAACAATAGATTTTTGAAGAAAGAAAGAAAGTGTCAGTTACCATTATTCTTGGCAAACAGCTGGGAGACGTCTGAGCAGGAGACATTGACGACTTGACCAACCTCAGCCCGGTGCCAACATCGGATCTCATCCCACTCTGTTGGGCACCCTGACACACACACACACACACACAAACAACAAAAACACACACAGGCAGAGTACTGGTTATTACCACTTCATTTTAAAAGAGCCTGAAGTTAGATGTGAAAAGACCCCTCTGCTCCCTGGTGTGGAAATGATAGTAATGCATCTTCTCGCAGGAGTTCTGGGTTGTGATCATTGATTATCATTGGTCTGGATAACACTAGAATAAGAACATCATGTGAGTTTTCAATGTTTCTGTCAAAGCACTGAGAGATGACATAAGGAGGTGGAGGAGGTGAGAGAGAAGAGGAGGCACAGAGAGGAGAAACTGAGATGGAGACAGGAGAAGCTGAGATGGAGAGAGGAAGGAATAGAAGCCTCGGGGAACTGATAAAAAGATCAGGCCTGTGTGTGAGTGTGTGTGTGTGTGTGTGTGTCCATTTGATAAAAGAAAAGAGAGGCTGAATGAATGAGTGAGACCTGTTAACTTTAATGAGGGCCAAAGGGAGTAGTGTGAGTATGTGTGTGCGTGTGTGTGTGAGAGCATTAGCAAGTGTGTGTGTTTCAGAGGGGATACATAATCATGGCCAGTGCTCTCTGAATCTTCTGTTAATTTCCCCTGTTTCTGTATGTCTGTCTGAAGCATCTGGACACACACACACACACACACACACACACACCTTGTGTTTGGTGTGAGGTGTGTGTGTGTGTGTGTGTGTGTGTGTGTGTGTGCGTGCGCGTGTAAGCGTGTGTGAGTGTCTGTGTGTGTGTGCATGTGTGTTTGTTCGTGCGTGTGTGTGCGTGTGTGTGTGTGTGTGTGTGTTCACAGGCCATTACAACATGAATAGCACATGAGTGTTTCTGTGCATGCTTTATATGTACATTACCTTCATCCTGTGCCAATTGTAAAAACGGTTTTTGGGGTTTTTTTGTTTTGGTTTGTTTTTTTTTTTGTTATTTTTGTGAAAGAATATATTTGGGTAATCCTCACATTTATACAAAGTGAAATACAAACAAACAAATGCGCACTGAGATGCTATAAATACTCACAGACGTGTCCATTCAGCATGCAGTCCTAATCTAGCACAACTACAGATGTGCTCAAAACCCTCTGATACTTTTAACTTCAAAAGGGAAGCAGGGTGTTATTTACTGTGATGAGAAAGATCTGAGGCTTTTCTCAGTGTGAATGTGGATTAAAACATCAGCTGAGTGGCATGCTTTCTCGTCCATTATGCATTACCTCCTTCTGCTCTATGCTAATGGCACTGAATCGGTCCTTCTCTCGTATGACTCTCTCTGCAACATTGCACAGATAAAAAAGAATCTAAACATCATTGTTGCTGTTTCTCTTTGTTGCTCACTCTCTCTCCCTCTCTCTCTCTCCCTCTCCCTCTCCCTCTCTCTCCCCCTCTGCCCCCCCCCCCCCCCCGCCTCTGTATTGAAAAGGATTGTTTAACTGAATTGACTTTCATGCTTGTATGATGTGTGCAGTGATGTATGAGTATTTGTTAGTTACCTGCAGACATAACCACATAACTACATGTTCTTTACTTTAGCAAGGATCTGATTCATTTCCTTCACGTTAATCCCACTGTGTTCCTGTTGGCATGTCCAGCCCGATCAGTAAATTAGACTCGGAAAAATAACCCTCACTGCCTAAAATGAGGTAAATTTAAAAAAGAAGTAAGACAGGGAATCAGAGTGGCATGCTGCAGCTGAGAGTGAGACAGGTTCTCAGAGGAGCCAGTGCAGGGGCGGTCTGTAGGCAGTGAGCGTGAGTCTGGCACGGACAAAGCCTCAGTGTGGCCACGCAGGGACACGGGCGTCTTTTTAGGACTGGTGGCACCTCATTAAAGCTGGTGTTTTGGAAGCTTAAAACCCAACAGAGCTGATCACTTTCATTTTTTATGGCCAGGACATTGAGTTTTCTCTCTCTCTCTCTCTGTCTCTTTCTCTCTCTCTGTTCCCAATGCCAGTGATTCCCTTTAATTTATTAATCATATGTCTTATTTGGAAGTGCTGATCAGACCATGTGTCTCAAACTACTCTGATTGTTTCTATGGCTGAAAATAACATAATTATACATTTTTGAATCTCTCATCAGTTTTGACTGAAAGATATTTTCTGCATTAAACCTCAAAAGAGAAACAGGGATGATCGAATCATGCCCCTATTTCCATTTTACACAATGAAACAAACACAGATGTGTATTATTCTGAGATATTAATTTGGTTAGTTTTACCTTAATTACTGCTGCGATTTAGACAACTGAGAACTGATTGAGATTCGTGTGACCCATAGCTCTGAGAACACTCCACATAAGGAATGTGGTGAGGTCAGAGCATATTTGTAACCCAGTGAGCCAGATTTAAAATACTTCTCTGAATGCAAACTTCACAGCAGTATTGTCCTATAACAAACATTTGGCCTATCCACACTGTCAACAAAATAATCTAAAAAAACAAGTGTATATTTGCTGCATTAAAAAAAAAAAATCTCTATACCTGAAATTTTAGCTGACAAGAGAGAGAGGACAGCTCCATGCGTGAGAGTGAAATTGTACATTTCTGACAGGGACGGTTTACCCTCGGTCAGTGTAGAGTCAAGCGTCCTACGTACGTGTGTCAACCTCTAAGCAAACACAGTTTTCACTGCCTGTAGAAAAACACTGGATTAAGATTACAACGCGTAAAACTCGACCATAACGCACTGGCTCTGGATAATCGTTTCATGTTTTGTTTTGTTTTTTCCTTTTGTCTTTGAATTGATTAAAAGCAAAAACAGTTATACATTTGAGAGTTTGATGTGATTTGGTGCAATGTGACTCTTTCCGGAATTGCACTGACATATTAAAACATATATATCATACATTAGCTGTATTACAGAATCCTCCTGTCTCCCAGTGCAGGGCGTTCTGTCACTTCTGTATTGATTCACTCAATCTTCTCTTTCATATCTCTTTACGTCTCTCATGTTTTATACCTTCATAGACACACATGAGATGAGATCTGATGGGGTTTGATCTGATTTCTCAGAAACGTCTCATCTAATCTCCACCGTGCGCTCTTTGCTTTAATGCACATCTCATCTACCATTAACCGAAATCGTCATGTCTTTCTTGTCCTCCTGCTCCTCCTTCTCCTCGCCTCCCCTGTGTCGGTCTCTTATTACTGTATCTGTCTTTCTCCTTCCACAGACCCCAGACTCCTCTTCATCATAGTTTAATGCCAGCTTATTGTATGTGTGTCATTTGATTGACTGAAATATGTTTTTTCCTTATACGGGATAATATCACCGGTTACCTTTTCTCCGACACAGCCTGTTCTCTGCTGGGAACAGCACATCAGACTTGAAGAGAGTCTCGAGAAAATAAGAGAATATGAGGGAGGGGGGGGAGCAAATATGACCAACAGAAAGTATTACTGATATCATTTCTAGCAAGACACGAACAATGTCTGTGTTAGTACACAGTATCACAGGATTGCTTTGATTCTCTCTAATGACGCCAAACTAAGCTCTCCATCTAAAGCCAGACTCAGGCTGTTCTGTTTTTTCTGCTGAAGCAGCGAGAGAAAGCAGACCTGGACAGACGAGGTGGCGGGGGGAGGGGGGGGCTCAGTATCAGCAGGTGAATTCAACTCTGAGGAGGAGAAGTCCAATCTGTGTAGGGTGCGTTTTAAATATTTAGAGAGTTTCTTATCACTCACGTCCTATTCTTTTATCTCTCCCTCATGCCTCTTTACCTCTGCCTCCCTTTAGATAAAGCCTGCCCGCCTGTCTGTGTGATATATGAGTTTGAAGTGGGAAGTTGGAAAGAGGAACACACAGTCATGGAAACTGTAAACCAAAAGTTTAGTGCACACTCTTTCCTAGATAACATAAACTCCTAGATAACACTCATTCATAGACTCAGACTAAATCTGGACAGTGTTACATGGACTATATATTACTGTAGGATGTCATAAATCTTTAATGAAAAAAAAAGGTGGGTGAATGGAATAAAGAAAAAGAAAGCTATGTCTGTATGTTATGGGATAAAACACTCAGTTCAAAGCTATATTACATCACTGAATAGCAGGTGCCAAAAACCACACAGTACATGTCTTCTCACCATGTAGGCTCTCTCTCTCTCTCTCTCTTTCTCCTCTCTCCCTCTCTGTCTCTTTCTTTCTCTCTCCTGCCCTCTCTCTTTCCCTGTCTCTCTCTCTCTCTCTCCCATTTTTCTTTCCCCCTCTCTCTACATGAGGTTTTCCCATAATTCCTTTCTCCGTGATTCGTTAGTTTGTGTTTATGTACTTGCAGTGTAAAGACACAGTGCAGCCCCTCACAGTGCCTGGTTTGCAACAGAAACAGTGAGCAGTGCATCAGCAAACATGACAAGTTCAAATCCCATGGAGGGAACTATTAGGCGAAGAAATGCTAGATACTCGACTAGCGCCTATTTAAATGAATAAGCGCTCGTGGTCTAGGGAAATAGACCACACTGTAACAAAATGCTGTAAGAAAACAGCCAAATTCTGACAGTAACATACTGTTCCCCATTAAAATGGTACTAGCCTGTAGAAACCAATGCATTCTGGACAATATTTATGGACAGCTTGCCGTTTCCATAAAATACTGCAATATACTGTGAACAGTGTTGCAATCTGGGGGTGATGTTACAATCAACGGGCAGAGAGGCCCCGCAAATAGAGAACGCTACTGTATTTCTAGAGACACACTGAGCACGAAATCATGAAGCCAACTCTGGAATTTCTTTTCGAGGATTATCCATCTGAATCCTGCACTTTATGAGCAAATTATACAGCAACTTGAAATACATTTTATCTCTCTGGGCGACGTTCGCTTACTATCGTCATCTTTAAACTCCAACTGATCAGTAACATAACGAAGTTACTCTCAACAAAGGCATGTGTTTTATTACCAAAATAGAAATAGCTTTGAATGTATTGTGTTGATGTTTGTCACATGATTCATTCTTGTCTTTATTAATGTAAAGCAACAAAAAATTCCGATGAACCAGATCAACATATATTGATTCAAGGGGGATGAGTTACTTTGTATCAGTGACACAGGTATCTGCGCATGCGCCATACTCCCGGGGTAGATGGGCGGAGCTTCCCAGCATGCCTTGTGCTAATGGACTGTTGTTTATCCCCAGTTCATTATTGTTTAGTTTATCTTTCCCTAGTGCAAGTGTATCTTTATTGTTTATCATTTAGTCTTTGTGTTGTGTTGATTAATACTTGTGATCGTGTTAACAGCAACTGTGCACCGTGAATGTAATTGTCTTCGTAGAAGATGTAGTCCCCTCCTACTTATGGGGAGAGTGTAAGTAGTGTTTACTGTGCAGTATTTCAAGAATGTGGCTTAGTGATTAATTTGGTTAAGTTCATTCAGAATACATAAGAAGTTACTTCCTAAGGAAGGAATCTAATATTTTCATGCTTCTAGAGGAACAAAGTCGTAGGGCTCCTCTATTAGGAGGTATATCATTTACCCTGTATTAACCCTGGTTTTCCAGTTGGTGACAGTTTTTGGAGATCCAGATCAGAGACAAATCGACGTTTGCTCTGGGCTCACAAATGAGCTTTCGATCGCTAAGCCTGGACTGTTCCATGACGCCATCCAAGAGACTCGCTGATGTGTCACAGACGGACTACAGATATCCAGCGGGCTAAATACCTGGACCTGTCAGGAGCTCCGAATCCCATAGTACGAAAAGCGTTGCGACTGGCCGTGAGTGCGCCGACGAGCCACAGCCAATGAGAGCGCAAGATCCGGAGTGAGGGGAAACCCGGGGGGAGGAGTTGTGCAGCATCGTGTACAAAGTGGTGTAGTGTGTCTGTGACTTCAGCTGGGTCAGTCACTAAGTCGTGTACTTGGAAAACCCCCCTGGTTTTCACTGCTGCTACATAATTAAAACACACCAGTTTCAGACGATTCGTTTAGGTGCAAATACGTGCTATGGTCAAATTGTGTTCATTCAACAAATGATTTATTTGTTTATTTATTTTTTGAGTGTAGCTGGCAGCACCCTCATGCAGTCCTCTTATGATGCGACTGGACAGTACAGCAGTAACGTCAACTTTTTTATTATTATTTTGTAGGTAAAGCTGATCACATTAAAATTGCTAATCAAGGTTACAGTAAAGGCAGTGCTTAATTTGTAGTGATTGGCTGTCATCAGTACTGCCAGTAATATGCTCTATTTACAAAAATGACTATGTAGTACTGTATTTGGGACTATGTGTGTGTGAGTATTTAACTAGAGAGATGTTTGGAGGACCGCACGGCCAAACCTGGGGAATGCAGAAGACGTCTTCAAAAGGCTGTTCCAGTGCACCATGATGTCCATGAGTCTCGCTCGGCAAGGCCGTGTGTTTTGCGTTCAATGATGGTGGTGGAAATTTCACAGGTGAACAAAATAGTGAAAACCAAAAGAATTCAGGAAACAAAACCTGTATGTCCACAGGGGCTATGGAAAGGGAGTATGGAGCACTATATAACAACATGGAGAACTATATGGACCGTATAAGTTCGCTGCAAACCATTTAAAGATTTCTCAGGCTCCTCTCTCTCGTGCGAGTGCCCACCAAATCTCTCCTTAAAGAGACATAACTCCCAGATAGGCAGCACCCTCCAGCATCTCATGTGTATGTCAGTGCCTTTCTCTTCTCCACCACCATCATATCCTAACAGGAGTGAGAAAACTGTCTGAGTCACTGTCCAGACCAAACCTATAGACAGACTCCACAAACCAAAGACCAGTCCAGACCAATCCTACAGACAGACTCCACAAACCAAAGACCAGTCCAGACCAATCCTACAGACACTACTCCACAAACCAAAGACCAGTCCAGACCGAACCTACAGACAGACTCCACAAACCAAAGACCAGTCCAGACCAATCCTACAGACACTACTCCACAAACCAAAGACCAGTCCAGACCGAACCTACAGACAGACTCCACAAACCAAAGACCAGTCCAGACCAATCCTACAGACAGACTCCACAAACCAAAGACCCGTCCAGACCAAACCTACAGACAGACTCCACAAACCAAAGACCACTCCAGACCAAACCTACAGACAGACTCCACAAACCAAAGACCCGTCCAGACCAATCCTACAGACAGACTCCACAAACCAAAGACCACTCCAGACCAAACCTACAGACAGACTCCACAAACCAAAGACCAGTCCAGACCAATCCTACAGACAGACTCCACAAACCAAAGACCCGTCCAGACCAATCCTACAGACACTACTCCACAAACCAAAGACCAGTCCAGACCGAACCTACAGACAGACTCCACAAACCAAAGACCAGTCCAGACCAAACCTATAGACAGACTCCACAAACCAAAGACCAGTCCAGACCAATCCTACAGACAGACTCCACAAACCAAAGACCACTCCAGACCAAACCTACAGACAGACTCCACAAACCAAAGACCAGTCCAGACCAATCCTACAGACACTACTCCACAAACCAAAGACCACTCCAGACCAAACCTACAGACAGACTCCACAAACCAAAGACCCGTCCAGACCAATCCTACAGACAGACTCCACAAACCAAAGACCAGTCCAGACCAATCCTACAGACAGACTCCACAAACCAAAGACCCGTCCAGACCAATCCTACAGACAGACTCCACAAACCAAAGACCAGTCCAGACCAATCCTACAGACAGACTCCACAAACCAAAGACCCGTCCAGACCAAACCTACAGACAGACTCCACAAACCAAAGACCCGTCCAGACCAATCCTACAGACACTACTCCACAAACCAAAGACCACTCCAGACCAATCCTACAGACACTACTCCACAAACCAAAGACCAGTCCAGACCAAACCTACAGACAGACTCCACAAACCAAAGACCAGTCCAGACCAAACCTATAGACAGACTCCACAAACCAAAGACCCGTCCAGACCAAACCTACAGACAGACTCCACAAACCAAAGACCCGTCCAGACCAGGTCTAATGAAAAATTCTATTCATTGCACTAACACAACCTCTTTCCCACCTCCAGCTATAGTCTCTCTGCTTCCCCCTGTATTTCTCTACTCTCCATCCACACCCTCTCTCTCTCTCCCCCTGTCGACCTGTACTCCTCTCCTCTCCATCTCCTCCTCCTCCTCTGTTTCCTCCCTTGTTCCATGCTGGTGGTAATAAATCAGATGGAGACACAGTGCCTGCCCTCTCCCCCTCTTTAAAGTCACTGTGTTAATGAAAGTCACTGTGTTAATGACGGTCACCATGGAGCTTGCTGCAGGAGGAGTTCCCATTAACCTTAATCTATACCCTTTTACCATGTTTGAACACACACACACACACACATACACTTGTGAAACCTTGTTTGATATGTCAGTAATAAAACCCAGACTACACCGGAAAACAAGATTTTGCACCAACCCAACTCTCCTATATAGAAACTCATCAGCTCTGATTGGCTTAATCTTCTGTGATTGGCTGAATCAGTTCTGATTGGGTGAGTAAGGTGTACTGGCAAAATCAGCTATGATTTGTTGAATCAGGTTTGTTTGAGTGCGCAAACTTCAGAAATTCAGGATCTTCTGAGGTCTTTTTCGTACAAATAGAAATTAATGAAAACAATGTAATGGGCCATCCTTACAGGTAACTGGCTGTATAATATAACTTCATATCTTGTTATAACATTGTTATTATATAATCTATTATATTGCTATAATACACATTTTTACAGTGACTCAGGGTTTCAGAAGTTTTTGTCTGTTTGTTTTTGTGTTACTTTAGATATTGGCAGTGTCATCCCAAATGATTGCCATTTTCAGTAGCTGACATATTCTCAGTGTTGGAATATCTTTGCACTGATGTCTGTTTCCACAAAATCTCATTAAATATGCATCACTATCACCAGTTTTCCATTTTTAACATTTTGTCATGTCACTAATTTTAGCAAGTCAATGCGCTGCAGCTACTAGGTTTTTTCTTCTCCTTACTCAAATACAGCATTTCAGCTTAGATCTGTGCCCCAAAACTCTCACATAAATGAACACATATACTGTAGCCACATGATAGAAACTCGGTTTTAGCGGATGTCTTCCGTGTTCAGGATGCACAGTGTGAAACTCTGATGTGGGGTTCTGCAGAGGCAAACCCAAGCCCAGAGAGCCAAAACATTCAGATATGAATTAGGCCTAATGAATAAAAGTTGAACAGTAACATTTTTGCA